>NW_009231094.1:0-28721 GCF_000690835.1 Fulmarus glacialis | reverse complement strand
AGAAATATAAGCATATTATTTATATCTTATAATCAGCCTCAAAGTACATTATCACCTACATAAAAGTTGCTTCTGTCTTCCTTCCAGATATATTTACGAGCAAGAATTATATTGTAGAATTTATCATTAAACACAGCATTTCAGAGTTTAAGCATTATGTTAATTTCCGAGTTTATACTGCAGCTTATTTTTCACCTGAAAAGTAAGAAATTATAAGGAAGATGCAAAGCTCACAGAATTATCTTCTTAACCTGAAATGAGTATGGCTAAACTGGAACAGAGTACATCAATGTTTTAATACTCAAGGTTTAGTATTTTATGGGGAAGTAATATCAGAATTAAAAGAACATGTGTTTTTTATGTGAGAAGGTTTAGTTTGCCCCTAGTTATCACACTCAGTTTGCTCATAACGCTTGTCTTTAACTACTACATTCGCCTGTGAATAACACGGAAATCGAGAGCTTAAGCTTCCTTTCAGTTCCACTGGCAAAGTACATCAAATTGTACAAAAATTAAAAAAACAGAGACAGGAGAGGAGTTGAAAATTAAAGAATTCTTTGCTTTAAATACAAAATGGAAGACAATAAAATACTAACCACTGGACATTTCTGATACAAAGTTTAACTCACCCTTCAACGCACTTGAACTATTCTCAAGGTAATAAAGCACACAATTCTAATTAACCAATATGTTAGGTTCTCTCACTTCAGTAAACACCCTCAATACTCCTGATAATTTGGAAGAAGCCAGCTGTTAGTACTGAGTTTACTGGATGGCATTCTCAATTACTACTGATTATTATATAAAAAGATGATGCAGTGATTAATGGGGTTGAAAAAAGCAGGAAAATACTCTTGAAAGAAATTATGAGAATAAGAGATTCTTAGAAAGGCAAGTCAATAAATCCCAAGTCTCTTAAACATTGTAATGAATCTTCTATTTATAAAGAACAGGCAAGGTACATAAGCAATACCAGTCATTACTGGCTCTCCACTGTATGTTTAATAACCCAACAGAGCAATTGAAAGCCTGAGGCAAAGCCAAATAATTTTAATTTTTCTGTAGTAATGAAAACCAAAGAGATTTAGTAGAGTGAAGATGTTTGCTTTGCACTTACCAGAGGCAAAAGATTCTGCACAGGCCATTTTATCTTCTGTCATTGTTAAGTTTTATCCTTAACAGTGAAGGGAATTCTGCAATATACAAGAACAGCACAGAATATCTATGTAAAATTCAAGTGTATAGTAAAGAAATCAAAAAGTAATGGATACTTAAAATAATCTCCTATATTAGGTAATTTTTAGAGCTCTGTATGACTCCTAAAGTTATCATATTCTCCCAGACATTTCTGCACTTATGTCTGTTTTTACAAATTTGAATACAAGCCCTCAAATGTTAAATCCGTGCAAGAGAAGTAGCAATAACAAAACTAAGTTATTTGCCTTTAAGATCCAGAACTAATAAAGCTGCAAACTTGGAAAGCTTTATTGTACCGCACTTTCCACATCAGAATAGGAGCAAGGACAGACATTAGCATAAGGGAAATACATTCTTTGCTTGAACTAGCAGAATCCAAACATTAATTGTTAGAACACACATGATAAGTTTGAGTTTTTTTTAATTGTAGTTCCAACTTTCCTTTCATTATTAGCATCATAAGACAAAATGTTCTCTAAAGCAAGCATGTGGATTTCTTGCCTACAGAGAGCTATAACAGGTAGATTTAAATATTGCATTACTGTGTTTAAGCTTATGAAATACCTGTTTTTAACATCAATTTATAAAAGTATCAAAAGCTGCATTACATACATTCATGGAATAGTTTACATTACAACAAGTTGCCAGATGTGTAACATCAGGATTTAATGACATTTCAGCACCACCTATAACACTACTACAGTACAGTTGGCAAATACTAATGCTCAACAAGAGAAATAAAAAGCACAAAACCACCACTTTTTCAGTATTCTCTCCTCCCCTCAGAAACACAAATAAAGGCTAACTGTTCTTTAGCAACAGTACCAAACAGGGAGCTCAAGCTAACAAGCAGTCCTCAAGGCTTAGTGGAATATTAATGAGAAGTAGAAAGAGCTAGAATATATTTCTACATTAATTTTCCTATTCCTAAAAAGATCGTGCATCATTTAAAAACAAACAAAAATACCCAGGGTGATCAAACAAGGACTACTAAGGGGAAAATACGTAATTGAATTCAGTATTATTTAAATCGGAACTGGAGGTCATGGCTTATTCTTACTGTAGGACTACACAGAAATGAATATTGCCAAAAAACCAAAAGATATGGGACAGTCACTTCAGATTTACAGTATAATGAAATATTATTTATGTAAATTTGCAAGAAAGTGCAGATTATTTGGTTGCCTTGTTGAGTTACAAAGAACAATTTACAATGACTGAAGGAACTGGCAGAAAGCCAAGCCTATCTCAAAGCAGAAGAACTTGTCTGCCTTATATTTGAAAATGTAATGACTAGTCTTCTGCTTGCCTATCCATGAGGCTACTTTCTCTTCTTTCATCATGAAGAAATGATGGGAGAATATCTTAAATGAATGGCAATCTCACCTGAGGGTCCCCAGGCCAACCTTAACAGAAATACCCAATATGATATATCCAGGGGAAAATAAAAATATATGGCTCTGATTTCCTCTCGGACAGGAGTCAAATTTTAGGGTCTAATATAAAGCCCACCAGATTCAGTGGATAAGCAACCAGAAATCAAGGGCTTGCCCAGTCAGCTACAGCATCAGAGAAGGGGAGACTGTGAAAGACAATAAAGCTCTCTCGGGATCTGTGGTTTTGGAAGCAGGATTTTCTGCAAATCTTCTGGGGTTTGCGCAGTTATAAGTCAATCCTCTCTATGTCTAGCTCTCTGGCTATCCAATCTTTCTAAGAAGTAAAAATAAAACAGTAAAATATAGTTATTTTTCTCCTTTTTCCCCACTTTTCAATTCCACCCCCCCAGCATGGAACGTTATCTATGTTGTCCAGTATAGCTCTACACCTTAGGATGTCTGATTATAAAGTGAGATGTATGTCAGCTCTGTTTTACTGAAGAGGATCAAAAAAAAAAAAATCATACAATCTCCTACAGAACTAGTTCTGGATCCTCTATGAACAATAGACATTAGCTTCATTGAACATACTGAAATACTTTTCAACACTAATGCACACTCAAGTTGAAAGATTTCGAGACAGATCCAAACATCTAGAGTGCTATTTTGAAGGGTAATACATTATGTTAGTGATCCTATTGATTAACAGAAAAACCCTGTTATTAAGGTCGGATGTGCTTATTGATTTTTTTTTCCTTTTTAAGGAAGACTTTGTATGAATATTAATGGCTAATGCCTAGAATCGAAGAATTGAAAGACGATTTAGCAAATTAAATTAAACCAGGTTCTCTCTGTTCCCAGCAGCCAAGCTATATAAGCAAAATGCCACATCTGATCTAATGCTTATTTTTACTATTTTTTAAAAGGATTAGGAAAGAAAATCTTTGTTGTCAACCTTTCAGAAAGGGAAAAGCTAGGTAGGAAAGTATAAAAAAAAGAAAGGTTAAGTTACAAAAGTAACAAAACAGATATTATGCGACAGTCTACAAAGGGGTGAAAAATTCAATTGTATGTATAACCCAAGGCATAACTCATATGTCTCTCTAATGCCAATATAAAGCTGAAAATTGGAAATAGGTTTACTTTTCTAAACTTCAAAAAAACCCTACAGCATTATTGAAACACTGCACTCTTCTACAGCAAGATTTGTCTCATTTCTTACCAGTGAAGTTTATCACCCATCTAAGGATCTAATTTTCCTAGACTGACACCACTGAAGTTTTACACTGTAACATAGGCTGCAGAGATATTCACATCACTCATGATCCTGATGGTGCATAACATAGATCAAAGACCAAGTTCTTTGTTTCTAGTGCAAAAAAACCCTTAAGCACAGACAAATCTGATTATTCAAGAATATTGTCCTCTTTAGCCTGCTACAACAGCAAACATTGGAAAAAAATAGCTAAACCTATTTCTTCATCAAATGGGCCCTGTGTCCAGTAATGTCTATACACAGCACGTCTAAACAAACGTTACATCTTCATTAGTTTCATGTCAGTGTTAATTCAAATAATAACAAAACCTCAGATTGAATATGCTGCCAAAGCCTGCAGCTCTGCTTTTTCCTACAGTATTAACATCCATTAAAGCTGTTGATTGTGAAACTACTTTCTCTCCTTGTCCTCCACTCCGACCAAAAGCTCAGACTACTGCTCTCATCTATTTTCATGCAGATAACAATTCATATTCAAACTCAAATAAACATCAGAAAGTACGATATTATGTTCCTGTAGCAATTATTTAAAATATTAACCCATTAATATCTATAGCAAATAGGGGAGACAATCTGCTAAACAGTTATCCAGCAACCCTGTAAGAACCTACACATACAATGTGTACAAAATATGTATATTTTCATCTTGGACAACCTAAATTTAGAAAAGTATGTATACAGGAGAGAAAGAAGGATATTGTGGAAAATCTAACAAAGCAGTTAGGTATTTCCTGTTTTATTAGCAGCTTACTATCAGCATTAAAGATTAATAATGGATATCTAGAAATTAAAGATGTTCAAACAATTGAAGAGAGAGGTCAGCTTGAATAACCCATCACATCAATCTTTAGGGAAACAAATTAGTGTCACAGTTTTTGCTTAACATGGTTTCGGGGTTTAATCCCTGGAAAGGGAAAGACTTGGGAACATCAAAGAAATAACTTACCCTTCCCTTCCCTCCCTTCTTCCCCCCCCCCCCCAACACAAACAAGTGAAAAGGCTTCTTAATAAATCCTTTAAGCTGGATACACAGCTCATACAGAGGGAAGAACATCATTAAAAAAAATTCCTCTAAATTCTGACTTACTCTGGAAGAAGGAATGATGCCTCAATTACACCCCTACCAAAACAGAGGCTTTTAGAAGATTCTTTCACTAGACAGTAGTTTACCAAATTGCTACATCAATGTACATTTCAGGCTTTTAAGTCAGGGGGCCAAGGCAGAAATGAATCAAGAAATGCCGTGCCCCTTTTACAATTACATTAATGATTTTCCCCATCTCTGACTGTGGAAAAGATATTTACTGTATCTAAATTTCTCATTCTACTAACAAGACTGAGTAGAGAGACAAGATAAATACTTCTTACTTCATTTACAGAAGTTGTATAGCTCACTAATTTCATTAGACTGGTCACAATTTATAGTAAAAGCAGAACTCTGTCTACATCCTGATAAGCATACAAATGAAAGGCTTATGTTCCTCCATTAATGCCAGCTAAAGCACACTGAGGGCCAAATAAATAAGCAAAGAACAGACGGGGAAAACTTACTTGCAGTGATGTGATGTTCTAGTAATAACTGGTACTAAGTCATAGCATTAACATGGAAGAGGAGTAGCATCAGTCAAGTACCTAATTCCTGTACCCATTACATTAGCGGACTCGGAAATTAATTAGTAAAGGTCATGAATAAAGGTGCATTTATGTATGTGCCTTTCTACATCAACTATTTCAACAATTTCAAGATGATTCTTGTCTGCAGTTGTGGACTGTAATTTTAAGCACACAACTGTACTACAATCAAATCACAAATAATACTGTTTGGAAAGGGATACTGATGTAGTCAAGATTCAAAAGATAGAGTATTAACTTTTCTGTCAGGAGTCGTGGATTTGCTTCCCGATTCTGCTATTGTTCACTGTGTTTTCTTGGTTTAGTCATTTGAGATCAAGTGATCAAATTTGTCTATTAATTTCATGGATGCAGTAATAAAATGTTAGCTGTCTGCCCTGAACATTTCTAATGGTATGACAATACTAGTTTCCTATAAAATTCAGTTTTACTTCAAAATGTTACAGCAGACATGAAAGATTCTCCTTAGGCTTTTCAACTTTAGACTGTATTGTGCTCCTGAAACAAGACAGCATGAACATCACTGAAAAGAAACTGCATTTTTTCTCATTATATTTTCCTCCAAAACAAGATTGTGGGAATTTGCCAGAGCTACTTTTCCAACACAGAAAAAACAAAACAATTACAAAGAAAGAGGAATATTAAAAAACACTTACAAATAACTGCTTTATCTAGACTAGAGGGAAGGGGAAAAAAAAAACCACACCAACACACAAAAGTTATCCATAGCTAATCTCTTCCACTTGATACATGTGACTACTTCCTGCTGTCTCTAGGCAAAGTGCAACCACTACTCTCATTTGTGCTGCAAAACACATTGTATAATTGTTTTGTGGCATATAAGCGACAAAGAGCAGAAAAAAAATCTGACCACAATGTCTCTTTCACGATGCAAGGCACGATGCTTTGAACAAGTCTGGCTCACAGGTAGGAAATTTGCAATTTAAAGAAACAAAAGACAGGTCAGTGGGGAAAGTAATTAACACAAGATTTCTTTAAAATTAGATTTAAAACTGTCCAAAGTGAACAACCAAAACAGCAAGGAGGTAAATACAACTTTTTGCAAAAATGTTAAGGTGTCTGAAGACATTAGCAGGATCCTGACTACATAGGTATCACCATCTTTTCTAAGTTCTCTCTACTTTTTCTCTTACCCAGGTCCTGAAATATGAGAAATTGGGGTGTATTTAGTAAATAAATTACATTTAGATTAAAAAAAAATTAAAAGTAACTATGCACACAAAATTGCAAATACACCTAGTACATTAATGATAGATCTTTTCAAGTTGTCTGCAACCAGAATACTGGCATTGTTATTGCTACAGAGATTATGCTGACAGTAACTTTTTGGCAGCATATGAACAGGTGATGTTCATTATTCAGATCATGTTCTTCTAGAGTAAACACTTGTACAAGAGTACACTCATGTAATCTGGTTTTGGGCACAGTTCCTCCCACTTCTAATGGGGATGATACTAGAAATACCAAAGAAAAAAGGTAGCCACAAGATATATTAAACTGTTTTCACACAGAAAGGAGGATAACAGTAATGACAAAAATCTGTTCTGGAGCAGAGGCAGCTAATAAAGCTCGGTGAATTTTTTCCTTTGCCTTTCAGAAGCAAGAAAAACCCAAAAAAACAGAGAAGGGTGGGAAAAAGAACAAACTCATCTTCTCTATAGCATCATCAAAAATCCAGGCTTTGTAGAAACTTTGAATTTTAGTTCAATCAACACAATTCCCTAAAGGTTGGAATGGTCACAGAGAATGGCAGCAAGGGTTAGTTACCCTACTTGATATTAGAATCATAGAAGCATAGAATCATTAAGGTTGGAAAAGACCTCTAAGATCATCAAGTCCAACCGTCAACCCAACACCACCATGCGCACTAAACCATGTCCCTAAGCGCCTCATCTACACGTCTTTTAAATAATCCTTCCAGGGATGGTGACTCTACCACTTCCCTGGGCAGCCTGTTGCAAGGCCTGACTACTCAACTTTGCTGGCTTAGATCTATTCAGGTTGATTTTTTTTAACTTATGCTGAAATTCAGCTCGTCTCTGGTCAAAGTAACTAATGCATGAGAACCTGGGCAAATTTGGGTGGTTACTAAATGTATGTAACACTTACTACATATGAAACTCATTACAAATTTTAATTGGGATCTTTCCCATGCAAACCTTCTTGCTCCCTTCTCTCTTCCCATACCTAATACTGACTATAAATGAAGATAACGTCTACGAAAATATTTACTTTGGAGTGAAATATTTCGTTATAACCACTTCGTACAAACTGTCACAGGACAGCTACGTGCCAATGCTTCCACATAGGAGAGTCCATCTAAGGCAGCACTCAGCACCAGACTGCGCATGTTGTTACCAGCTATCAGCAGGTGTATGGCAGGCTGACTAGAAAAAGCCTGAAACATAAGGCTGCTTATGGGTACCACTAGTTTGGAACTGTTACATTATGAGGCAGGAAATTATTGTCTGCATCTAGTGACCAGTCATCTTCTAGGTAGAAAGTAAAAGAAGCAGTTCCAGCAAGAAGGTAATTTATAGGTTACAATACTGAACAAAACATACAGTCCATTCCCTGATGAAACAAAGCCCATAACACTTCAAGAAAAAAGCATCACCGTAATGGATTATTTACAGACTCCAAGCAGAGCCTGCTTTGATGGAAACTAAGCAGAAAATTAGAGAAAATGGAAACAAAGATTTCATTTATACCTGTGGCTATGAAAGTAGATTAAAAAAAGAAGATGAAAGGCTGCAAATTCCACTGTTGCTTATCCTGAGCCACAATAGGCCCAAAAGGCTACGCACACATTTTTGTTCTCACAGAGAAAGAGGGGACTAGAACTGAAATTCTAAACTCCATAGATGATCCCTATCCTTTCAAAACATGGCCCAATAACAGATTTTTTTTACAGCAAATATCAAGAGGATAGATGAACAAACTAAATATATAAATAGATTTTAAAATGTTTTAGTATTGGAAACATCTGAGGATTTTTTTTTTTTTTTTTAGAGCAATCTAAGAAGCATATCAAATTTAGTATAAATAATCCTTTAACAATTCTCAAGGCCGCCTTCTACATTTATTGCTAGTGACAGAACATTCTAATACAAGACAATGTAATAATTAATGTCTCAATTAATTATGGTAATTAAGTTTCTATAGCAGTTTTCAATTTAAGATACCAACTGCTTGACAAGAGATAAGGGATATATTATGACTTACTCAGCTGAGCAGTTACTTGTGTAAGCAGTCTACTGTCTTTGATGAATCTATTCACATAAGTAACAACTGTGTAAAAACAAGTATAGTTTTTATTATAAATGAAACACTTATTTTCAGGTGCTCATAAAATAACTCCATGTTCAAACCAAAGAGCAGAAATAGCTCTAAGCATGGGTGAAGCAGGTGGCTGCCTAATGCAGAGGCTGTATACATCTGCTATATCTACGAGTGGTAAACTCTACAGAGATATCCTGACAGGTGAGTTTGTGGGGGTTTTTCACAGCTTAGAGGTTCTTCACTCTCCCAATGTCTCATCCTTAAAAGTGAGAGATTCTACACAGTAATTGTATAAAATACCTCCACCTCCATAAGGAAAATATGCCTCCTGTAAGAACCTGCTTTCTTTCTTTCCACAGGATCATGGAAAAATGTGGCTCCTTTAGGCAAAAGGATATTACAAAAACAAAACAAAAAAATCTTTTCACCTATATCTGTCAGCTTCTGGAAAACCTAGTGGGGGCGTGTGTGTGTCTTCTACAGAGAACAGGAGGAAGAATGGCATAGGACAAGGCTTTCTTCTCTCGTCAGTAGGCATTTGGGGCCTACATTACCCTATTCTACTTTTATCTGCACCACCAAGCAAGAGGTCACATGACTGCTATCTTTTTGAGTAGTATCAGAGTGATGCTTTGCTCACATCATATGACTGTTTTTGTCGTAGGAATTTGCTACTTCCTCCTGGGGTTTATAATTCTGTTATAACATCCAATGCATGATCAATGTAACAAAATAGTTACTGCTAATTGCACAAAAAGTAAAAATCCGTTTGTAAATGTTGGGGGTCTACTGCTCTTTTCATTCAGTACTACTTACTAAAACTATATAAATAGCTCAATGGAATTAAAAACAGGCACTGTCATGCTGCTCTAGTTAGAATATAACATTCCCCATCTCTATTAATTTGAAAATTTTACTTCCAGACAACCCCAACAAAACAAAACTTCTCAGTGCTACTTTATCCAACCTCCAAATATAGGTGATAATCGAATATTACAGTCTTTGTTTTGGCAAAGCACCATATATCACATCTATCCAAGTTGTGCACTGTGAAACAATGTATCCTAAGCACTAGCAGCCCCAAAATGTATATGATGTTTTAAAGCAAAAGTGGATAAAAGCAGTCCTATTGCTATTTGTCACTGTTTTCTTTTTCTTGATTCAGCATTATTTACATAAAAGCTACAAACAATACCGAGACAAGAAAAAGGAAGCTGAACTAACAAAGCATATGGCAGTAAACAGCTTATCAGCAATAGTTGTATCCCCTCCCTCCCTGCCTTATTCAAGTTAAAGGAGATCTAGAATTTACAGGATTCTGGAAAAATAAATTTTAAAGTTTTGAAGTAGACCAGGAAGAATATGACAGTTAAAGTCCACATGGGGGCAGAAAGATATGAACAGTCATTATTTGTGCAACTCAGCTAGAGAAAGCTACTCAAAAGTATGCAGTGAGAAGAGACAGGACTGCAAAGTAAGCTCACAACAAACCTTTCTGTCCCATCATTCCCAGATGACCTAGCAACCCAGTGCAGCAACTTGAGAGCACCACAGAAAATAATGCATTACATTTTTTTGGGTCAAGCTGTTTTCCTCCTATAGAATGTGTATTCAGATTTGGAACAGACAGAAAATAAATATATTAGAAGGTAATTGTAACATTTATCTATAGATATCTCAGACTTGGATGATGCAATCCTATGAGTAGTTTTCAGTAGAGTATTTTTATTTTTGTTAACATCAGCTAAAATGAAAGGTCTCTACTAAACAATTGGATCTTGCTGTTCCTCTGAAGCAGTCACTTCAAGAAGTTTGAATTCTAAACCACTAATATTGGTACAAATAAGAATTGCCTTTTAGCATATAAAGTTGTCAAGACAATAGAGACTTATAAAGCATTAATAAATTTCTGAATGTATTTGATGTATAGTCTGAAGCTATTCCTATAATCACCAACATTGGTTTTTTTAGAAAAACAAACTCTTGTTCTGTGCTGTCATACAGTCTTAAAAGGACACAGATGCAAACCACTGATGCACTTTCTGCACTAGTTTTTTATAGAAAGTTAGAGAGGATGATTGTTCCTTTATCATAATTTTTACTTCAGTTATTCAACTATCAGATCAGCAGGATACTTTCAGCACTAATGAACGTGGTAACAATTTCAAAGCAGGCGAATATCTAATGGGTGCTATACAAATTTCATCTTCAAATTCTGTCCACGCACATCAGTTCCGATCTGCATTATCTATTTTATTCTTGACCTGGAAGTCTAAGAGACCAAGACTGCTGATTTCACAAACTGAGCCTAATAACTAAGCAATGTGAATCAGGCAGATATTTTTTCTCCACAGTAAATTGGCAGAAGTAAGAAGAATGTTTAGGATATCTTGGTACACAACTGAAATTGTGCTGTGTTGGTGTCCACTGGGATAGCTCAGAGAAAAACAAAAAAGCCTAGAACACCAAGGGAATCCTGTTAAATAAGAAAGATCTATTAGCCACCAAGCCTTCCAGGACATTATCTCAGATCCAAGCTATAGACAAGGGTCAGAAAAGTAGTAATGAGGTTGCCCTCAAACAATGTTGAGCAAGGAAGACTGCAAGACTGTTTGTAGTTTAGACAATGTTAGATCAGATAGTACAGCCTTACATAAATGCTGTTTTAACACCATCGTCAGAACCATGAACTCAGTTATTTTTTCGAATAATTATTTTTGCAAATACTCATAAATACTCATGCATTTGTCCAAATTTACCAAAGCGGTAATCATCACTGCCATTTTAGCTTTTATGAAATCTATTAAAAGCAATTTTGTTTATAATGACGAGACATGTAACTGTACCTATGTACAGGCACAGGTCTAAACTTCTGAAACCCAGTCCTAATTAAATTTCTTGCCTGCAAGAAACTCTACCTCTATACTCTTCCCCAATTCTCAGTGTTCTGCATTCCATTTTAGCTACCAGTTTACTTTCTCTGTGTTTCCTGGGGCTTACAGGGAAGATGAAAGAAACATGCTCCTTTCTTCCAATGTTTATACTAGTTCATGATTGCAGAAGAAAGAAATTGGTAAGAAATTCTTGTACATTTTTGGAGAATCCAAGATGGACCATTCCAGCTATGATTCCTCCACTGTAATGATTTATTGTGCTAGCTTTTAAAAAGGTAACACAAAATTTATTTCCTGCACTGAATAATGACAGTACAATAAAATAATAGATATTATTGTGCAACTTGGAGCCTTTAAGTGAACTAAAACATGACTTTGTTCCAGATTATTTTTATCTGGAATTAATATTAATACAGCTTTGAACTAAATTCTGGCCTTGGGTACAAGAACTAACACAAAAATGAAACCAAAGATCCCCACCCCAATAAATAAAAGCAAGTGCAACAGTAGAAAAACTTGTCCTGTTTCATCACTGTAAAAGCACACACAAAAACTGAGAAGCTCCTTAAACAGTTTAAGAATTGGCCTATATTCATAAGAACACACGATAGTTCAGCTGTAGAACTTACTTACTAATACCAACAGTTAAGCACATCAAGCATGTCTCACTGACAGCACAGATAAGAGTCCAAGTTAAAATACTCATCAGCATAAGTGGATTGCAAAGTATATAAAAGCTTCCATTTCAACTTTTAATTAAATCCCCGAATTTTATATATTTGAACTCAGCCTTTAAGGATACACATTCTTCAGGAGCTTCTTCCTTTATAGGCATCATGGCAAACAGGACATAGGGAAAGGCAAAATGGTAGTCTGATCTAGTATGCTAATAGCCTCGGACATAAAGATGATACCCCCTTTTTCCCTTTCAGTAGGTAGGTATGGGGTAACAGATATCGAGAACAAAGTCTTGGCAACAATAAGAAAATAGGGATTACTGTTTACAACTGCCATTCAAAATTTCAAGAAATTCAGCATGAAAAAAATTGAAGCTTGATTCAAGTCTTATTAAGCACTGTCTCTCCTCACAAGTGGCCTACTGATATGAAGTTAAGAATGCCTTAAGCAGGTCTTAAAGGTGAAGTTCAACACTTTGCAAAATATCAGTATAAATCCCATGCACCAGGTGCAGTTTACATAGAATTTAAGATGTATGTAACTCTTGTGTCAACTTCCTGCTCAGGGATCAATTTTGCCTTAACATACAAAGCAAACTACAGTGAAAGAAAGGTTATTGCATAGTATTTAAAAGAAAATATGACATTCAGGAAAAAAGTAAATATCATCATAATCTCTATAGTCTTCACCTCCTCACTAAACTAAAGATTAATAGGATGGCTATTAGTTCAGTCAAAAGGAGTTTGTATAATACACGCAAAACAGGTACGCAATTACACTTATTTTTATACGAAATCTAAATTTTCTATATAAATAAGTTCCAAATACCATCCCAGATCATATACTTCTTTCTTTGTTGTAAGCAGAAAAAAGAAAAAGAAGAAAAAAATATTCTAGAACAAATTTACTCCCAACCCCCCTCCCAAAGACACCAAGCCACTAGGGTCTTCGGATAGCAGAAACGACCATACGACTTCTGACATTTTTCCATTCTCAGACTAACAACATGAAATGAAGGCAAAGAATCAACCAGCTAATGAGCTACTTTAAATTACATGAAACTCATTATTGAGTTGACACTAGCTAGGTTTTGTATTACGTATATAAAAGATAATATAAAATTATGGTTTGGATTTATGTGAAGGAGAAGAAATTTAGATTCTATTATATTTATGCAGTTTTGCAATGTAACTGTGATATTTACCATGCGAGTTTCCTGCACCACACTCGATGTAGTATCTGATCTGTATAACATCACTCCTTCTCATTAAACACATTGAGGTTTTTAAAATTTGATATTTAAAAAACTACCAAGCTTGATTTATGTTTTAGCATTGAAATAAAAACTTAAGATTCTGCACAGACTTTAGAGTGTAAATAATAAACTAGACAAACACCACATTCAAAAGTATTTTCAGGAAAAGGAGAGACGCTATACTAGTCTGGTACTATATTTAAATCTCTCTTAAAAATGCAGATCCTTTTTGCCACAATGAACATCTATAGATAACAACTTAATATCGTCTAAAGCTAATTTCTGGGACATATTCATATCATAAATGGTTTGCTTACTGATTTTAACACCCAACACCAGTAGCTCTACAGATTTTGATTTTTTACTTAAAATTTTCAGCGTGTTTGAATTCTTATATGTGCTATTCCTCTTATTTCCTGCCATTCAGAGGGTTGGTTTGTTTTAAAACTCATTTCAGTGCATTTTAAAGCAAGCTGACGTGCATTAATGTGTACATTTATTTGAAGTGAAATTATATACTGCAAAATAGCTGGCACATTTTGGATTCTTCTGTCCTCATTTTATATTGATCGTTGTCTAGTTTGACTGACAATTTGTGCATGGTATCTAACAAATTCACATATTGACTTTTGACTGCTAATATAGGTATACACCAAACCAATTCAAGTTTTTTCACTAATGCAGACAAAATTCAATACTGCAAGTATAGCAATGAAGGACAAAGAGCAGAAGGAGGAATTAGTGGCCAGGGCTGCTTTTTGAACTGCCATACACCTGGTCCTGCTGTTCACCACCATTTCCTGGGGATACAGAACCATCACTATACTCACCCCTTGATTCCTGCAGCTATATAACCCTATAAAAGAAGGCAGCCCTCTTTTTGGCTTTTGATCCAAGTTACAAATCCCTAATTTTGCAGTTATGGATATCTTACTTGCCCCAAAATTTTAGCATAAATTCTTTTCAGGTTTACAATCCCATTCATACCCATCACAATCCCGAGACTGAGAATAACTGGCAAAAAGTGTTCTAGCTGATATTTTCATTATAAGCTTGGTTCATTCAGAACCTGTTGGAAACAACAGGTCAGTTCTGGGCTCTGTGTGTGTTTTCTGAAGAGTACATGTATCAAATTTATTCATTTTCCTTGAAG
The DNA here is from genome assembly GCF_000690835.1 of Fulmarus glacialis. NCBI lineage: Eukaryota > Metazoa > Chordata > Aves > Procellariiformes > Procellariidae > Fulmarus > Fulmarus glacialis. The sequence goes on along the minus strand of NW_009231094.1, from coordinate 13,957 downwards.
CAGCCAAGAGGACACACTTCAATGTATGTATATATTCTCACCAGCTAGGACAAAGAGATAGCAGGGGCAACTACTCAGAGTAGCAGGACTAGAAACAGGAACTATTCACCAAGTTCTTTTTTCTTACAAAGACTTTCTGTATGATCTTCACAAAGAGTCTTAAGATGGCTTCTTTGTCTCACCGAACTTATGCATAAAACAGGAAAAATTACTCATTGCCTAATCCGTTACAGTATTTTAAGACTTCACCAGTTTATATTAACAAGATGCATAAGTGCCAATTTTTGCTTTCAGGTAGGTACATACAACACATCTTAATCTCAAACTAGAATTTTGCTCTAGTATTGATAGAGAAATTAGACTGCCAGTCTTTGAAATCAAGAGCAGAAGTATCATTTAGTTGCTGAATCCTTCTCATACTTAATGTAAAATGTAAAAAAGCTCAGTCTTCCCTTCCCCATTATTACCTCCAGTAAAATTTTAATCTGAACAGTGTTAGTATAAATTTTTCAGCAGTGTATAGGGTAGAACATTCAAATTATTGGATTTATTTTTACTGGAAGGAAAATTGAATATAGTAAAACAAAACAAATATACATGACGTAAATCTTGCTATTATTATCCATGGTGATATGTGGCCGGAGTGGAGAATGAAGTGAAGCTGGCTGTGCAAGAGATCTTAAGCTACCTCAACAACTATTTTAAATCACTTCATTACTGTTCTGAAAAATAAGTTACTTACTACTTGGGTTGAAGTTATGGGAATCTTAGTGCACAAGTCGGAGGAGCTCACTGTAACTGTTCAGGATAGCAGCAGACACTAGGATTAAAATCCTAATTTAGAAAAAAAGCAGTCTGCTATGATTTCTCATCTCTTTAGGACACCACAATCCTATGAGATAGGTGTTTACTCAAAATTTAGAAACCCCTAAATCTTCTTTTGCTCGTAAAGTACTCTACAACCCACACTACCATCTTCTGCTTTGAACAGTTGGCTAATACATTAGTTCCAGAGAAAGAGGTTCTCATACAGTTTACCTCATAAATGACTAGTTAGTCAATATTCAGTTCAGCTGAGTAATTTCATCTCTGTTCAGCAGAGAATTAACCAAGAAAAGGCACTGCTGGCCAACTAGTGGGGGGGTGGGCAGGGCAGGGGAAAGACATATAGGCATGCTCTGAGCATGCTCTCTAACTTTGCAAGACTTCAGGCAAATTACTTACAGAAAAGAAAAAAAAAAATCCTTTTTTCACATTTATGTAGTTATTTCTATTTTATACCTTATACCTTGCCTCTCAGGATTAACACAGCACATTTTCTTTCCAAAGAATTACTAAATCATTTTGTAAGGGATAACTCTCTCCTCTAGTCATATCACCCTTCTTTTGATACAGCTTTTGCCAGTAGTAGTAGGAAACTATTATTTGATTTAGCTCATCCTGATGCTGTGCTGTAGCTAGGCCCTTTGCCCTCTCTGTCAGCTGAGAGCTGGCAATGAACTCTCCTCCTATGTGTTATAGCAGTGCTAGTATATACCTCTTTGTCATATATCATTAGCTGAGATGCTTCCTGTCAGGAGCACTGAGCTGTTATTGCCCGGAGGTTCCTATACTTGACAGGAAAAGGCAATGCTGAAGGTAGAATGTTTGTGAGCTGGAGCAATGCTGGAGGGCATCTGGGCTCATTACTCACTACGCCATCTGGAAACAGCATATTTATTGTTATGAGACCTTACCTCCACTGGGCATCTTATTTCTGAGATTATCAATATACTCAGTGTAAGCCAGCTGCTCACTTAATTGTCAGCATGCCAAATCCATGTACTGTAATTTTATTGACTGAGCAAAATCAGCTCTTTTGATTAATTGTGATTGTTTCTGGTTTTAGCTAATAGAATGAATCAATTAAAGGCCCCAAGCTTTCAAATATTTTTTTTGCCCCTGTATAAAAAACCAAATCGTTTTAAAGCTTAACGAGATAACAAACACTTAGCAACACACATACTGTGTTCCCATATGCAGGTCAATAAAAGCTCTTCTTCACTGTTCAGTGAATGTAGTTAGGAAGCCAGTCTGCAACCACTACTACACTAGTTCTATGCTTTTCCTGTACAGAATCTAAATCATCTGACAACGTCAAGTTGTCTGGAATATCAAAATAAAAAGCAGATCTGTCCACAAATCTTAGCTGCATTTTTATATAGGTTATGAAAGATGAAAGAGTAAAGCTGACTCTCTTAAAAGGATGTATTTTTAAAAATCTATCCACAATATCTGAACTCCCCTGAAATTATATCTATCGAGGTGATGCTAACCTACTCACCTACAAATAAAAATTTTCACAGCAAATCACATATCGTAACACTACGATCAAAAGATCATGTTTCTTAGTGAACTCTATGAGCATAACTCACTTATCATGCCACCTTGACATCTGCTGATATTAACGGCCAGAAATAAGCCATATAGTTTCTATATGGTATTTTAAAATGTTATTGAAATTGATACTTTGTCTTTTTTTTAAATGCACACATACAACAACAGAATTTAAGAATCTGCATCGTCCTCTTTTGTCCTCAGACTTTTTACTCTATAATTTCTGGTTTTCCCCATCCAGTGGTTTGACAGCAGAGTGCTTTATCTCTGATAAAGGACAGACTACATTCCTACAATTAAGAATACTACAGAAAAAGCTTCTCTCAGTCTATTCTGTGCTTTAAATAATTATGTTTTTCCTTTCAGCTAGTAATCAGAAGCCCCAGGATTATTGCCAAGTGTGTGTTTCTTGGATACTAGGCAAAATCTTCCTCTGTCTTCCATTTAGTTCCTTAGTTCCATTTTCTGAGTTAAATTGAAGGCTCCACAAAATATTTATTCACAACTTATAGAACTGCAAGATGGAATAGGTTGTCTTCATTAACTCTTACCAATGAGACCAGTAGGAAAACAGAAAATTTTATTTTGGGTGTTCAAGTTCAAAATGATTTTCTAATTAACTATTCCATATAAAAATCAGCTAAGTTACATAAAAGAGGGCTAGGAGATGTAGGTCACTTCATAAAGTTATTTCTTGTTCCCTATGAGATAATCTCTACATTTCTTAAAGGAGTGAGTTTTTCCTCCTGTTTCCTCGGTGATGGATCAGGAAGTGAAGAAATCCTTTAACACATAAAGCTGTGTTCTCTACTAAAGTCCTAGCTACGTTCATCAGATACTCACGAGAGATGGTTACACTTGGCATTAAATGAAACAGAAAAGTAGCTTTGGCTGCCTATCTCCATGACACAGCACTTAGCTAAACTTTCCTTTTATGGCAAGATGTGTAGCAAATATAAGTCAGCCTCTGATTTCAATTTGTCTGCCATTTACAAATCTCTTTTTCCTCCTTTTCAGCTGTTACCTATAGGTTTCAAATTGCATTATTTTCCTTTTTTTGAAAGCATGACCTTATTCTTCTCACTGTTATTTGTTACCAGCTCCAAAGTGGAAGCATTGGGTTGTATTCAAACAGGTTTCCCACATAGTACAATATAGCCAACTGCCAGTGCTGTCTGACCAGGCAGTATGGAGCAGATTTTGCTCAAACTGGCACTTAATTGAATTCACAGAAGTCCCACTAAACTCACTATAATTACCAAAATTATTCCCAATTTAATTTACCGTCATTTTAGTAGATTGTGTTCCTGAGCATCTATTTTCAAGTTACTATGGAAACAATCCAACATCCTGATATTTCTGTCATAACTGATAGACAATTTCAGATGAGTAATTTTAATGAAAACTGTTTAGCTTGACAAAGTGAAGTTTTGCTTTTTGTGGGGTTTTTTTTTTTTTTTTTTTTTTTTTTTTTTTTTAAGCAAGCTTTTCAGCAGGGGCATGTTACAGGTGGGAGTGAAGTTATTTCTCACGCAAAAGCTCCCTCCAGCGGCCAGAGCGGCGGCCCGGGATACCGGCACCAACAGCGAGGAGCTCTCGGCACACACGGGGTGGTTCTCCCTGCTCTAGCCACCGCCAGCCTCTCTCTGGTCATTTACAAGAACACAGACACAGAGGAAAATAATTCCTTTAATAAAAGGAGACAAGAATTAAGAGGCACAAAATAGTAACCAGAAGATAAGGAAGCTCACAACCTTACGGCAACTGAATTCAACTCTGAGAAGGTCAGCAGCATCCCAAACTGTCACAACACATACAATATTTTAAAAAACCAAACCACCACCAACAAAGAAAATTACTTGGATTTGGAAAAGTGCTACTCTTTAAATACCAGGCTTTCCTCCCCTTTTTTTCAAGATTTGCTGATAAAAATGAGAAAGGAACAAGAATGTTCTTTGAGCTGCATACTTCAACTTTGTTCAGAAATGAAGTATGCCCATTTCATCTTGCTTTAGGCGGATTAGTTTCTTTACTGATAGAAGTAATAGATTTCAAAGTTCAGAAGTTTATCTGAAGATACCCAAGATGAACCACAATAATTGACCTTTTACTAGGATGACTGCTTCTCTGATAACCAAGGCAGAACAGGAAGACTTCTGCAAGACGGCACGGCCACCCTACACTGTTTTCAGCAGCACATTACCTGATCTTCTGACACAGTACTAGGAATATGCACATTCCTCCACACAGAAACAGTTTGCCTCTGCATAGCCTCCACATGGCAGATTTCTGAGATCCAGAAAAAGTTTTCCGGCTTCAATAAGCAGCAAGAGACGGGAGTCAATGTCCTTTACTGCAGACTTTTCATAAACGGAGCCACTAGCATGTAATGTAACACAAAGCATACCACCTGATGATGGCAGTCTTTTTGGCACATGATCTTAAAGAATCATTCTTAGCTTTAATAAGAGACAGTTAGAAAGCATTCTGGGAAGAGCTCTGGCCTTGAAAAAAAGTCTACCTTTCTCAAGCCTCAGACCTCTCGTAGACAAGAGGTATTTTGTAAATGACCCCCATCTCCCATTCAACAGGGCTCAGACACAAAAAACCTGGCTGCAGGTACTTGCCTGGAGACAGCCATGCTAGGGGAAACTGAGCCAGGGTGTTGGTGGAAACTTGCAGGGGGTTGTGATGGGTATCTACTTGCAGAGATAAACAAAGCAGCCCTAAGCGTTTCTGTATTTTCTCCTGCTGTTTTCTTCACAGGTATCAGATGCAAAATTCCCTTATTCCTTACAGAGATAAGGAAGAAAAAAAGGAAGAAATCTCCAATACCTTGCTGATATGCTGGGTTGCATGTCCAACATAATACAGATTATTTAAGTGACATTTAAAAGATAGGAAAGTTGCATACACAGAAAAGCCAGACTCCCTTGGGTCCCCTTTTGTCTGGACTCCTCCCCTTTCCTGTTTCATTTGCAATTCACATTTCAGCTGGAGACACTGCAGTTATCTCGTGAAAGGGATAACTACTGTGCTCTATTAAAGCACTAACCAAAACGCATAACCGAGGCAAGTTCTTTAGAGCAGCAACTTAATACCGCAAATAGTCTTAGATGAGAATGAGGGAAGCTAGCCTTTTCTTCAGGGAAAGTTTGATTAGATGATTTTAAATCTCCCAATCTTTTACATGAACCATTTGACCAAATTGTCAGAGCCATCTTTGAGTACTAAGTCTGAAAATCTTAAGTATTACCATTTCTCACAAACCATTTCATTCTTTATCCAGGCCTTTTTTTCCCCACTTCAAATTACAAAAAAAACCCACAATTAAATAACACAGAAAGAGATTCTATTTCCTCACCTTTCCCCCTTCCCAAACCTCTCATAACAAGTCAGAAATGAGTCATTATTCAAGTGAAGGAGTATGACGACAAATTAACACAATTATTTTTCACATTTTCCCAGAGTACAAAGGTAATAGATACACGAATAAACAACTTCTGCTTTTAACACTAGAGAGGATATGCAAGAAAATTTTAATATTTCTCTCCACTAAGTCACATATTGTTCCCGAAGGCTAAAGAGTTTGTTGGTAGCTGAAAGGCAGACATCTCATACTTTCAGATACTCTGTCCATATTATTAATTCAGTGACAGATAAAAAGCTATTCCTATTTTAACTTGTTATTCAAACATGTCTATAATGGGCAAAGCTTAGACAGACATTTGGTAAAGTTCCAGACTTCCACTTCTGTTGAAATCAACAGTAAAACTGAGATCACCTGGAGCAAGACTGAAGCTAAAGTTATAAAGTAACCTTTAGAACTAAAACAAATAATGTCATAGATATTGGTGGATAGTTAAACAAACTCATAAAAATCTATACATGAGGATAGATTTGCCCTTTAGTGCACAGCTTTGTAATAGCACTCTTAAATTGGTCAAGAAATACAGCCCCAGCTTGTAAAATTGTTTCATTTTGGAAAGCTCCAAATGTGACAATCCTCTGCATTTATCTAAACTCAAAGATCTACCTTGTATATAAAACTTTTATCAGGTGATCTCTCTCCAAAATAACACATAACTCCAGACGTCAAAATTTTGGCTATATAAAGGAAGAAAGGAAATGCAGATATTTTCATAACTTATTGTGAAGCATTATTCCCTCTGTTATTTGTTTTGCAGTCTTTGCACTCACAGAAATAACTGTAGTGAAATATTTCATGTAAACTATATTATCTGAGACACAGTATAACTGGAGAGAGCATGTGCAATGGAAAATATTTATAAAAAGCTGATATCAAACGGTTTCTAATAAATTCCTTATGCATTTCCTAAACACTGACTATAAAAGTGTTGATCTAGCAACAATTTAACTCTTGGCTGTAATAAGATTAATTACAAATATAAGCTCAAAGCATAGAGGAAATGGTCAGTCACAAGCATCATCAAGCTAGAATTCAGTAACAGCTTTCAGGAATGTGTTTACCTTGTTCAAGGACAAGATTCTGTCAAAAGCTGGACTGGCTTCTTTCAAGACAGCCACTGACTGACGGATTATTGGTAGACTAATGAACAGTTGTGGTTTCTTCTATAGAATAAATAAGCTATTGAATGAATAGCTGGTTGCTTCTACAGAATACCTTCATTGCATTTTATACGTGTCCTAGCCTCAAAATATTATAAAGAGCTAGTTATATGCACCTTTGCGGCTTCCTTTCTTCTAAAGGGTATACACTCTTGTAGATGGACACAATCAGAGGCAGCTCATTACCTCAAGAAGCCATATTACTTTTTTTTTTTTGCTAAAGCATTCTTAAAACTCTGTAATATTTCTTCATCCCCCAATTCCCATTCTCCCTTGCTTCCCCTGCCCATGTAAGTACTTCCTTCTTCAGCGTACCTACACACACTCACTCACTCTCCTTCCTTCAAAAACCCCATAATAGCATAAGGTAGATCTGGCAATATAAAGAAGGCTTCTGTACACTATCCCAAGTTCTGTGGCTCAGAAGCCAGTCATTATTCGTCTGTATTTTAACTGCATCTGGAAATAATTAAATCCCATATGACTGCTTAGGAATTATCTAAGGATGATTCTCAGAAATAAGACTTCTTTTCTAAGTAAACATTAAGCAACCGCTGTTTGTCCCCAGTTACCTTCTCCAATGGTTTCTTTCATCCTTGCTTAAACCTTTGCACAGTCTGTTCAGCACTACCTAGCTACCACTCTTCACTTCACAGTTGTTACCTTCTCACCCTACATTTAGAGGGCCTAGTCTATTTTGTAACAGTTGCAACATAGTTCAGGAAAAATGTAAATAGATACAGAGGTATAATAACAGTATCTTTACATTTACGTGGCAAGAAAATGTCCCTGTTACTTTCCTTTGAAATGAAGCCATTTGTTGAGAATAGGCCTTCAATTAAAGAGTAGACATAACACAAAGTAGTAAACGAGAGTATATTAGTTGCATCCAAATTTTAAGCATGAAAATATAACACCTGTGTAAATCTTTGTATACAGAGATTGTGGTTTTGCATGTGTTTTGTAAAACGTAGCCTTTATCTTAAGAATACCTTTGGTGCCCACTCCACACAGAGTTAAAGGCGAAAGTCTACACAACCAGCAGGACTTATGAGTAATACGCATAAAGAGTTCTCAGAGTGCAAGTGAATTTAAATTGTTAGCAAAATTAAAAGATCAGATACTTACAGCTCAGGCACTCGTTTTGTATCAAATACTACTGGATTTGCTGCACACTGGAAAAAAGAAAATCCTTATATAAAAATAGTGAATACAAGAGTAACTCAGTTATATTACAAAACATGGCAACTAAAGAGAACAACAGTTGGCAGGGCCACTTCACACCATGTCAAGGGCCTTACTCAGATCTCAGCTGTTACATGCACTATACGCCCTAATAAACCAAAACATTTTTTCCAAAGACATTTTATTAAAACCATTTTGTCTAGTACAATCCCCAGTAACACTGAGATCTTTACATTAGAAAAAGAAGGAAGCTGGACCTCATTCAGGAATTTAAATAATGAAGAGAGACCACACAGGGCTGGCTGATTTTTTCAGCATTATGATTTTTCCTTTTCCTCCAAAATTGTATTTGAGCAAAGGTGTTTTTGTTTTTTTTAATACAAATGATGGTTTTGAAATTTAGAAATTTTTTTGTCAAAAATTAAGTGTATACTTGAGTCATGAATAAATTTTTGTACTATTCACTCCTTACTCCCTTTGCCAGTTAACCATGTGGCGTTTCTCTCCCATTGGATAACCTAAACTTGGAAAAGTTTTTTTTTTTTCCAACTGAAAACTTCCCACAAACATTCTCAAGTCTCAAACGAATCTCTTTAAAAGGTATTAAGAAAAATTTCTAAACCACCACTTCTTTCTGTTTCAAAGCTAAAGCTTTGATTCTTTATCCAAACTGATTTTCACAACACTTTTGCTTACTATTGACATTCATATAACATACTTGTATCAGGCTCCTATTGCAATAAGCTCCGCAGTCCATAAAAAACCCCCCAAAGCACAGTTTTAGCACACAAGGAACAACAGACAAGAAAAGCGAAGCAAATACACAAGATAATCAAACTGTCAAATACTAACAAAAATTATGTTTAGAATAATGAGTTGGAATCTTAGTGTGTTAAATGCTTATCCAGTGTTAAGACATAGGCACGGATGCAAATACACCATTTATTCTAAGACATTCCTTAGTACAATGCTTACAAAGAAATCAGTGATATGGGTTCCAAGTAGCAGCAACTCAAATGGAGAAGGAAACTTCTTTCAGTGACAATTTTTCAATACGTATATGCACACACTTTTTTGCTTTTTATAAACACACACATGCTTTTTTTCTTTACTCATCCAGCTCTTACTATAGGATAAAATAACAATCCTTTTGAGCTTTCTCCTGAGCTTTGAAAAAAAGGCTTTTCACCTTGCTAAAGACCATTACAAATTCAACTTGATAATCTAACTCAGTACTTCATAACTTTAGCTCAGAAATTGTATGTCAAACTAGAGTTGAAACTTTCCATTTATTTTGCTCTGGCTCACAGAGAAAGGTACCTGACCAAGAGTTTATTGGGAAGAGGAGAGATAAAGTTGGTGAATTTTCTTTGTAGATTTTTCTGATCCACTCCTAATCTTCAAAAAGGTCTATACATAACACTGAACACCATTTGTTCATCACACAGAAATCTCTTTCAGTGAGGAGGAAATTAAAGAACCCCCTTCCCTGCCGCTCAAGTTGCTAACATGGGATCTGTTGAGAGCTCTGTGATCTCTGACAACAGCCTGTATGCAGGCAAAAAGTAGGATAATTTCCCTGAGTAACAAAAAAACAAAACACCACACCCAAAAAACCCAAAACCTAAATCCAAATTCAAAACACTCCACTTGCAAGAAAAAAAAAGATTTGTCACATACCCTTCAGATGGAAAAATCTAGTACAGCCCAACTGCCTGGATAACTTGGCGTTTAAAAATGTGGAACTCCGCACAAGTTCTTCTTTTTGCTAACTTAGAAGGAAAATCCCTTAAGCTATCTCCTTCTCCCTCCCCACAACAGATTCCTACAGTACAGTCTTCTGAGCTTGTTATGACACCACCTACCAATGTTCCCCTCTTTGCTGACGTCTACTTCAATTTTGCAATAAAAAATGCATAGCACTTAAATGTTTATATATAAAAAAGAAAAAAAACTCAGCTAAAAGTAAGTATTTAATATTCTGATTTTCTAACAGTTATTCATCTATGCTCAATTAGGGTTGCAGGCAAATGACAGGCCACTGACTAGGTTTTGGCATGAGATCCAGTTGTGAACAAGATGTGGAAAACTACTAGACATGACAAAAAAAAAAAAAATCACTAGAAATTACAAATAACACTATGAGATGGTGACAAAAGTTACAGATAGTGCTGTGAGGGTGGCTGGATCCCACAGGTGCTTAAGGGGGAGTTACAGGAGAAATTGCCAGATGTCAGAGATAATTGGAAAGGACTATTAGGGACCTTTTAGGGAGTAAAGCCATGCAAGGCCAACAGCACCTAGGTAACCGTATCAGTAATACCATATAAGGCTGAGATTATCTAAGTAACAGTATCTAAGTAACCCAAATCTCAGTACAGATGTAGCAAAACTGGGACCAATGGGGCATAAGTAACTAGGGGTAGGTTGTTTATTTGGGAGAAGACTGGGATGGAAAAACAGAAGTGCAAGGACAGCAAAAAGGAGGGCCAGGAAAGGGCAAAAGGAGTAAGGTCTGCAACTCATATTACTGGTGCTGCGCAGAGGTACCTGTCAGGCAACCCTGGGTTTCATCACCACAGCTGGGGCAGGACAATGAACCAAACCTGTTGTTATGACCATATCATAAAACTCAAGCCTGCTTCCTCAGGACAACTGGGGTAGGCAGAGTGCTTTTCCTGACCAGCAAGGGAACAGCTGGCTGGCACAAAAATCCTGGTTGTTGTGCCTTCTACACCTGCCAGCACAGGCAGTTGCCCCCTTCCTAACAGGCTCTTCAGTTAGTGAGTCTTAAAATTCTCTACAAGTTTCAGGGTCTTTCTTTGATCTTTACTGGCTTGCTTTCTTTCCATAGTTGAAAAGTTTTAGAAATCAGACAGACAGTGTGCACAATACACCAACTGCCTTATCTGAAAGTTGATACCAAAAAGGTTCAAAGCAATGGCCATGTAGGCTCTGTATTTTTTTTAAACTGTAACTGCATTCTTCTTCAGCAGTATTTAAACAGAGCACTTTTTTTTTTTAAATTTAAATTTGATTGTATAGTACTAGATTTAAGCAGAAGTCAGCGATACCTGCTCATATTTTCATGTAAAGACCATGTTAAAATAACTTGATAAATAAACTTGAAGGAAGGGGGTTTATTTTTCTGTTGCAGTAGCATGAAACTGATCTCTTTCTGATTCTCCAGTGATAAACATAATCAATTCTTATTTGATTTCTAAGGAAGCATTGCAAAAGAATGCAAAAAAAGTCTGAAACAAGAACTGAATTTGAATAATCCATTTTGGTGCCTGTGTAAGGCCAAAACAATTCCTCAAAGAGCTGAGAATTGTGCAGTCTATTTAAAAACAGACAAACCTTCATATAGCAACTGCTTTTCATCCCATTGTGTGATAATAATATTAGAAACTAAATGAATAAGCTCTTATCTGGAGGAGGAGGAAAATAATAGAAAAAAGGAAAAACACATACAAAGAAAACAAAGACAATGTGCAAGTGTTAACAAAAAAAAAGTGGGAAAGGACACAACATTTCAGCTGCGTGCCTAACATGTTCTGTCAATACAACTTGCGAGTCGATGGTAAAAGAAGTATGCAGGAAGAAGAAACTCCACCTTGCTATTCATCTGCATTTTAATTTAATAAAAAGGTAATTATCCAAGCTTGTGATTCTTTAGCTCCACTTCAAAATAAAATGTAAAGTTTCATCCCAGAGGAGTTTTCTTATTACTTATTGCATGGTTTGGTTGTACAAGACATAAAACAGGCCTGTAGTAACAGGGATGTTTGGGCAAGGGAGAAGAAAGTATACAAACACTGCTTCTAAACTGCCTCCTTAGCTTGGGCTCAAGTTGATACACCAAGTTCACCTACAACTCCTACTATCCATCAGTCTGCTGGCTCACATTCTGGCTTGAGTTGCAAACAAGCTGCTCAGCTCACAGGACGGGTAAGTCTGGGCTGAATCATACTTTTGGCGAACTTCATCCCTACGGGCACAGATATGAATGGCACCCCACTGGTTTGAGTTGGCTTACCTTCTCAGATCTTTAGATTTTTTTTTTTTTAAATGCAAAGACACATATAAATGCTATTCTATGGTATTTTAAATACTGCTTATATCAGTCATGCTGATTCTGCTTAACTCCTAAAATTATAAGCCTGACTTGTAGGGCAAAGAAGTGCTCCTCCACACACTCCTAACTTTTCTTCCTACCTGACTGCCCACTAAAAAGAAAATCCTGTATGACAAAACCCCAAAATCTTCTCTAGAAACATACCAATCTGTAAGTGAGCACAATCCAAAATAGTCAAGCCAGGTATGCTTGCCAGACAGTTCTTAGTATAGCTGAATTCAGCCTTTCCAAAATAAAAGATGAAGCCAAGTAGAGCAAAACACAGGTAAACCAAATTGCAAAGCCTTATTGGCTTTAACCACATATGTTAAACCATGCAATTACCAAAGGCTGTACACACAGCCTCCAAAAATACCAAAGAAACATACCTCTCCTTATGAGTTCTTTTTCTTCTTTCTTTCTGCACATCTCTGAACCAGACTAATAATTACAGTCCATGGGACTGTCTTTCCAGTAGCTGTTCTCTGCCCTGCACTATTTTTCTCCCTCCAAAACTAGTCTCTATTTTCCTTTGAAGCTCTTGACTGCTGCCACGCCTGCAACACCAGAGGCAGATATTACCATCATCTACTGAATCAGATTATGCCAGACTGAATAAACACAATGATAGAATTTAGGGCCCCATAAACACCAGCCTAAGAAGGCACAGAGAAGCCACCAGCAGACTGCATTTCCCAATACAGCCATTGCAACCACAAGCTGTGTCAAGGAACTAAAGATGAAGAGTCTGCCTACACTGAGGGAAGAAGCCTTTGAGCACTCAGATCTGCTCCCCTCAGGCAAGGGGCCTATTCAAATTTCTCCCCCACAAATCCATGAATCACTTCAAAGTGCCTTTTCTGCGCTTTCTCTGACATGCCAGGTCACTAATCTGTTCTTAGCAGACTCTCCTCAGGGCTCAGCCTTGCTCACCTCTTCCTCAGGGAGCATCCTCTCCCAGGCACACCCTGGGTTTGCCCACAGAAAGACCAGGAAACTCTTTTCGGTTTTCCACGTTTACAGAGACCCCCCATCCCATCTTCCTCAGCCAGGCACCTGCTACAGCATTTAGAACGTTCCGGCAGCCCCTGCCGAACAAGGGGCTAACGATGAAGAGACCACACCTGAGGAAAGGCTCAGTAGCTGCTCTCCTGGCCAGACTTTAAGAGGCAAACCTCTAATTAAGTACAGTTGGGCTTTTTATTTGCCTGCTGAAAGTGGTGTCCAGCTAGGGCCTCGGGGCCCTTGCACCACTCAAGTACACTTTGCTCCTCCGAGTCACTTTAGGCCTAGCATAGTAACTAGTGCTTTTTTTAAGATCCCAGAAGTGAGCAGAACACAAAAACAGAGCAGATGGGTACCGATGCTATTTATAACTACTGAAGCCTTAGCAATGCATCCCATCCCTGAAGAAAAATACGTTGGTGCTTGAGGTTAGACAGCAGCTTGGTGCACGGGTGCCCCTTGCCCCATAAACTTCAGTGACGTACTTCAGGAGCAAGGAGACACCGCAGCAGACAGAGGGCTCCAGGGAAGCACGCACACAGGCCCTGGAATTTCAGGCTTCGAAATGACGGGGGAAAGCTGAGGGTACTGTTCTCATGTGCAGTGCTCCCCTCTCTGCCGGAACGCTGGTTCGAACGTCAGGGCGGGAGCCGCCTGCTCCCTCCTCGGGGCAGGCAGACGACC
>NW_009231093.1:0-8949 GCF_000690835.1 Fulmarus glacialis | reverse complement strand
TGACTGATACCCAAAAAACAATTGCTACTTCCTGGACCACGCTCCCTATTTATATACGGAGCATGACGTCATATGGTATGGAATATCCCATTGGCCAGTTGGGCTAGCTGTCCTGGCTATGCTCCCTTCCAGCTTCTTGTGCACCTGGCAGAGCATGGGAAGCTGAAAAGTCCTTGACTATAGGCTACTTAGCAACAACTGAAAACATCAGTGTGTTATCAACATTCTTCTCATACTAATCCAAAACATAGCACTAGAAAAAAAATTAACTTTATCCCAGCCAAAATCAGGACACCCATATGCATCTTTCCATGTGGAATTATTACTGTGGATAAACACAAATGTAGGAATACCAAAGCTGTAGTAGTGCAGGAATTGAAGTACAACATACTTTTAATTATGTGAAGTAATTCACTTGGGAACTTGTAAATATTATAGACCCCTCACAAAGGTCATCAGTGACAAAACTGATTACACTAAGAGCATTCAATGTGATCCTCCTGCTCCAGGGTGGCCTGCTGCTGTGATGTCTCAGTGTCGTTCATTATAGGTATATACAAGATATTGCCACTGAGTATTGACTGGCTGTTGATCTAGCTATTTGTGATGGATTTCTCATTCCCTGCTGTTTTCTGTTTACATTAAGTAAGACTTAAGGACTTTTTAATAGGTGTTGGTTTAATCAAGCCACAGTGGAAATATTTACTGAAGACACTGGTAAACTCTTTTAGTTGATGGAAATTTCCTATCTGTTCCTACAAAATGCTGCAAGAGAATTCTATGGTCTTAAGTAGTGGCAGTCTTTCTTTTCCAAGCATACATGTACACTTAACGTGCAGAAAGGACATTACGCTGATTACTGAGCTTTATGGGAAATCTGATATATTGTCCTTGTCCTGGTTTCGGCTGGGATGGAGTTGATTTTCTTCCTATTAACTGGTATAGTGCTGTGTTTTGGATGTAGTATGAGAATAATGTTGATAACACACTGATGTTTTAGTTGTTGCTAAGTAATGTTTATGCTAGTCAAGGACTTTTCAGTTTCCTGTGCCCTGCCAGGTGTGCAGGGGGCTGGGAGGGAGCATGGCCGGGACGGCTGGCCCAGTTGGCCAATGGGCTATTCCATACCATATGACGTCATGCTCAGCATATAGGGCTGGGCGAAGAAGAAGGAGGGGGGGACGTTCGGAGTGATGGCGTTTGTCTTCCCAAGTAACCGTTACGCGTGATGGAGCCCTGCTTTCCTGGGGATGGCTGAACACCTGCCTGCCCTTGCCGATGGGAAGTAGTGAATGAATTCCTTGTTTTGCTTTGCTTGCGCACGCGGCTTTTGCTTTTCCTATTAAACTGTCTTTATCTCAACCCACGAGTTTTCTCCCTTTTACCCTTCTGATTCTCTCCCCCATCCCACCCGGGAGCGGGTGAGCGAGCGGCTGCGTGGTGCTCAGTGGCCAGCTGGGGTTAAACCACGACAGCCCTCTACTTTACTGTATCAACCTAGTAATCTTCATTTCTTTTGCCTTTTAACATCACACTCTGAAATAGGTTTGATTAGATTGTCTAATGGTAGAGAAACATATGAAAAAAAATTGGAATTAATGCTTGCTAAAGAAAATAACAAACAGTAAATTAGGTCTGGTCCTCATGCTGTTAGAGCACTGTTTGAACTCCGTTACTTGATTTTTTTAATCAAATGCTTTATGATTTTATTATATGTGAGGGTATGATTATGAAAAAGATGTGCTCACATATTGTGCTTTATTAACTCAGTACATATTATTGTGCATATATGAAATACACTGAATATGTGGAAAGACACTTTCTTGTTTCGTACCAAAAGAAAAAATAGATCAGTTTTTGTGCAATCTCCAGTAGGGTCTGGCAATCATATTCTGTCTCCATCTGTGTGATGTTTTTCTTGATATCTTAATTCACAGCTGTTTTCTTATCGTATTCATTTTCCTCCTAACAGAAGTAAAACTATAGACTTTTTTTTTTAATTAATAATGCTCAAGTAATTATCTCTGATTAGAAATATTGTAAGCAATATTCTGATTTTTTTTAAGCTTCAATTATCATTCAGTTGGAAGATCTAAGACTGTCTATTGTTAACTACTTAAAGATTTGTACCTAACATGCCAGGTCAGATTTTTCTGTGCCACTAAATTTCCAGTATTTCAGAAGTTTAAATTAGCTGAAGAAATATTATCCTGAGGCCATTTGTGTCCATTAGCTAAGAAGGTTCAGTTAATGAAATTACTTATCTCACACCTTCAGAAAAAAAATGAAACAGATAGACAGAGACATCAATTTCCATAATTATTTCCAAAAAAATAAGATGAGAATGCATAAAAAGATTTTCCTTAGGACAAATTGTCGAAAGATATATTTTTGATTAGTGAGAAACCCAGGCAAAACCTCTCAATGTATTAGCTGTCAGGTCCATAGATATGTCAGTACAACATGTCCAACAGGACAACATGTAAATGCCACAGCTTTTGGAGGTTAATAAATTTTTTTGAAAAGTCATCAGTCTCAGTAGCTTGAAGCCATCCAGGAAACTATAATTTCTCTTAACATATGGTCCAGCAGTTTACTTTTAACAATATTCTCATTTTCTAAGAGAGGTAGCAGAAAATAGCTGCTGTATCACCATGAAAACCCTACCACCAGTGTTATGAAGAGGTGTTCAACATCTATTTGCATTATATTAAAACTATCTGAAACATCTGTTAAAAACATCTGCCCTATTTCATCCTTTTGATAATAACACTCCTTCCAGCTAAGTTACACCACAATTTAATTTGATCTTTCTGCCAATGATGGTTTTTAGTTGGGTGCAGAGAAAATTAATTTTTTTTTTTAAATCTGAAGATTTTAATTGCCCAGGAATTTTGCAATGAAATGTACTTTTCTTAAATCAGAGGAAACCCAAACCAAAAAGAAGTTGGTCAGTCTAAAATAATACATTATATGTGAATATGTTGGTCTGGGAAAAAAAAGAAAAAAAAGAAAAAAAAAAAAAAAAAAAAAAAAAGAAAATTCTCCCCAAAAATGCATCAAACGCATTAATAGGAAATAGCTTTCTTTGATTCAGTTCCATAGTTTTAGTGCTTCTTTTTGTGATAAAATGCAACAAAACTTTGAAAGGTCTCAGCTTCGCCCCATACGGAGTGGGACTTTGAAATCTCACAACATTGTGCCAAATGGAAAACCTTCCATATCTGAGTTCTAGCAAACTCTCTATGCGGTTGAAAAGCATGGTGATTTACAGAAGTTGAAGGATGAAAAAAAGGTTTGTAACCCCTTTGCACTCCTGAATGATTGCTGTTGTCCAAAGTAGCCAATTGTTTTATTTCTGCGCAGTGAACTTGCTACGGTAAACCAGACTCTGACTGTAAAGGTCAAAACTTCATACACAAAGATTACCCAGCCTTAACTGGTCAACCACTCTTTGTAGTTTCCCATCATTTGGCTAAAATGGGTGGATAGGCAGAAGTTGTTTTAGACTTAGAAGGAAGGAAACAATCTGGGCAAAAAGAAAATACACAGCCATAGATAAATAAAGGAGAGGAAATAAATGAAAATGAAACAAAAGGATGCAACAGGAAGGAACACAAGTGCAATTATTTGCAAGAGACTCACACTGCATCTACTTTGAAGATGTTGATCTTAACAACTCCAGAAAAGTTACAGAGAGTAATGAATAAAGTTGCAAAGGGTAAAGAATAACAGGCATGAAAGTGCAGCTTTCAAAACTGCATTGTCCTCTCTTGTGAATGCAAAATCACTTGCCAGGTCCTTTCCATAATTAAAGCTCTACATTGGCTCCAACTGAGGGCTGGCATTGCTTTAGGAGAGGCCAATAGTACATGAAGGTAGTGATCAGGATGCATCCTGGCAAAAATTATTGTCATTAAAATAAAATGACAATATTTTTCTTCATTGCTGTTACTGTTTTTCAAAACAGCTCAGCAAAATATAGCTGCATTTCTGTCATATTTTATTGTACATAATACAAGTCCCTCATCAGTTCATCTTTAATGAACAAATATTTATTAGCTACAGTGAAAAACCTCCACACATAAATAAAATGAAGAGAGTTGGAGGTAATTTTTGTAGTTTTTGTAATGTCACAGGCTTAATTTTATCTGTCAGATAATTTTTTTCACAAAAATCCTTTCTGAAGAGCAGGAGAATATAACATGTTAATGTTGTCTGCTAGACAAATAAAAATTAGTCCTACCAAAGAGGGGGAGAGAACTTGAGCTTATGTGACCAAAGGTAAGTACATTTAATCACACTTTAATGCGAGTGAAATTACAAATTCAAAACTGCAAATGATGTTTTGAGATAAATTCACCTGTAATCTGTAATACATTTAAGGAAGCTAATTATGTATGATCCATCACCTTTTAATTGAGTTGTACAATAAAACAGCTCTCCTTCAGAATAATTAAATAAAGGTGGTTACAGAATTATCTAAATGTGCTATTTCCTTCATAGTGATGATAAATGTTGAATAATTAATTCTAATATAAACTATTAAAAACATAGTTCTTAACCCATAAGCAACAAATTAAAATGTAGATGCTAATCTCTATTTTATTACAGTCTATAATGATTTTGAGGAGATTTCTGTTTAGATGCAGTGTAAATTTCCAGGGTTGATTAAGACTTCTTGATTAAGTTCTTCCTGTACTGTGGTGGTAAATTTCTCATTTGGGCATTATCTTTGCTGTTGACATTTTTATCCAAGCTCTCCTTCCAGGTTTGCATGTGGAAGACTGAAGAGGAAGGCAAATCATGAAAGCAAGAAAGTCCACGTGCAGGACAAAATTGACACCGAACATTTTATATAGAGAAATGTAGATGGCTACTGCGTTTGGAAGCTAGAAGCTGGTCAATCTGCTCCAACACATTTGGTTAGATCCTGCATTTCCTGACTTGACTGAGCTTTTAACTTTATTCTGTGGACAGATCACTTGGTGGACAAACCGAGAAACATCAATAAGGTGAAGTTTCCTTGTGGAATTAATTCTGGCACACTTGGTTACTGCAAAGTATCTTCCACATGTACAGACTAAACAAGGATTCTGGTCAGCAGAAACTCCTTGTTAGCAGGAAATATGGCAGAAACAAGGTCCAGGTTTGACAGGCAAGTAAGAATTCCTGAGGCTGAAAAGCTGAGCTACTGAAAATTTTAAAGACCAGTATGAGGACACCAATTTTCTCTGAAATACAAGTCTTGTCAACTAATATATACAGATAGAAACATATCCAAAATCCTTTGAAATTAATTGATAACACTATAGGTCTTCAAAAGATCTGTGTATCATAGATCTTCATGTGATCTGAGACTTTAATCACATAGCATAACAGATTAAAGCAATAAGAACTATGTAGATTGATTTTTTCTGTGAATATATTTAAGAGAAATTGCTGTTCCAAAGTAATCATGTTGAAAAAGAATCACATATAAAGAAGTAACAGTTAAAAATATAACCAAATATACATGTAATCACATATAAAGAACAGATCAAACTCAGGTACTAAGTTATTTAAGTGTTAGCATTGAGTAGGCATATTAGTACTTATCATTAAGAGTAAGTTACTTGATGATATCTCATGCCTAATAAACTTCTTGAAATTTTAATCAAAGTGTACATCAGTCTTTGTGTGTTGCTGCTTTCTGTCCCTGCTGTCAGGATGTTGCATGAGTTATGCACTATCTTACAGATCAGAGAGAGGCAAACAAAGTAGTAAACAAGAGCTGGCATAGCACTAGAAGTAACTATAAATATAAGCATGTTTATTAGAGTATAAACTAACTGCAAACCACAAGGTCATAGATGTGCTTACGTGGGAATGACAGAACTGTTACTGAGACATGGAACTGCCAAAAAAAAAGCTTTTATGCAGTATCCGCATCTCTCACAAGAATGCATTTTCCTAATAAAGTGAAAAGCAGTGCTCAGAATATCTGAATTAGAAGTAGCAAATGAGGGTGGATGAATGCAGCAAGTGGAACGAGTTTGCTTGTAACAGCCCATTGTGGTAAGCAAAGGAGGTCAAATGTGTTTTCTGCTTTCTGTTATGAGACAGCTCACCTCAAATACCAGAGTGCAGACACTTAAATGTAAGTAGATACACATAAGGTAGATGTATGGCTCCCCTAGAGCAGCCAGTGAACCTGTAGGTCTCTGCAGCTGACCCTCAGTGTCCCTTGGCACAAGGGAAAGTTCCACTGATTCACCAACACCGGATATGTGTAACATGTAACACCTATGGTTTCATTTATTTGCTTAAACAAGTGCATAACACTATTTCGGATGCACTGATTGTCCAGGACATCTGGATGGAGTTGCAAGATATGACAAAAAACTTACAAGAGCCTTCTCACATCTGGAAAGGCAGCTTAGGAGCCAGAGAGGATCTCAGATGGGACTAGGCAGCTTATATCCATATTTACATATTTCAGGTTTCTTCACTTCAGAGCTCAATTTCACTTTCCTCATTTAAAAATGAGGCTCTATAGCATACCCAGGAAGGTTAGAGAAAACATCAGAGGGAAGCAATTCAAGAAGGAGCCAGACCTTCAGAGAAGGCTGTAACCGTGTAACCCAGTAGTGCCATTGCTAGTAACAGGACATGACATAGAGGAGTGCAGGCACAGGATGATAATAGTTGGGACAGAATCTTGGCATTGGAGACCCCATGGCAACAAACATCTCACCAATGGTCAGTTATAAGAAGTGAAAACCAGGAGCAAGACAGAACTAATTTTAGGGGTAACAAGGAGAGCAATGAAGTAATATGTAACATAAGCAAAAGGCACCATATATAGTAAATTTGTATGTAATATGGAGGTGCAGATCAATGAAGACAGCAAAGGTGTTAAAACCTGTGGATCCTTCAGTGAAGAAGAAGAAACCATCAACTGGATAGTAACATCAGGGAAAAGGGTAGAAACCAAGAAGTGTGTGTATTATAATTTTAATTGTATTATTAGTATTATTTAGTTGTTTATTTCTGTAAGGAAGTATTTTTTGTAATAATTATATCTAGAAAAATAACTATTTTTGACTTACAATGACAAGATTTCAATTATATTAACAACCAGTTCTTGGCTTTTTATATAAGATGTTTTTCCCCTTTGCTCATAAACAAGATTTTGAGCATAACAAGGGTAAAAGACCATATAGTGTTTATTAATAAATAGAAGACCTAGAGGAAGGGGGATTATTTTAGTATTATACATTGGAATACTTCTTTTCCCAGCTTTAACTTAAGCACCAGTTTGCAATGAAAATTGCAAAAAATCTAGATTCAGTCTGTAGTAATGACTCACTCCTCAGTAATACTTAGAGGAGTAGAATACAGCCACTATCTTGCTATTTTATAAAAGAAAGTGGCAGTTCTGCTCTCATTTGTGAATAGTGACTCTCAGTACTATATTACATCAGTAAAAGCAAGGTAACCAAAGATGAAATAAATGAGCAAGTAACCAACCAATACAAAAATTAAGGAAAACAAATAATTGGAGAGATTCTATCACTCCTGTCACTAAGTGATATCTGTATGATATTTTGAAAAGCAAAATATTTCTTTAGATTTGGGTCTAGAAATTGAAATGTGACTATAAGAGTAAATATTTATATAACTCAATTTTTGAAAGAGTGCTTTGAAAACATTTATAATGAAACCTGGACATGCACTGAATAGCTTTGGAAATATTCCAGATGTTCCAGGCAATGTGGGGTTTTTTTGTTTGTTTTGGTTTGCATTTGTTTTTTTTTTTTCCCCATTTTTTTTCTTTTTAATCACTTGATATTTCAATGCAGAAACAGTAAAATCTTGTAGGGAGAAATATGTCACAAGCCACTGCAGTATATCAAAGAATATTCATAATTTCTAGCAAGGACTTCACTGGAAAAGGTTATTTGGCTAAATAACATACGAAACATCCTATTCACTATAATGTCTGTCATGCATATTACATTTGTTTAGAATTATAATGGCATAGAAAGAAATAGATATTTTTTCCTAGCGTGTTAACACTTGACTGAAATTATTAAAATAATGAATAAGACATTTATTTCAATAGTAGGCTAGAAATCTTAATCATAGACCAATATCTCCCGGTGCTGTATAAGAGTATTTGGCAGCAAAATTTGTTTATGCCACAACAGTTTTCTTTCCATTTAATTGACTTCATCCTTGTGACCTGAAACGGGGATTGTTTTCTTGTGAAAAGTCTTTACTGTAATTCAGCAAAAGAGAGAAACAGATGAGAGGCAAAAGCACAGAGGTGCATCGGTCTACGTGACAGAAAGTATCCATGGCATGTTAACATTTTCAGCAAACTCGAAATATTTATTGAAAATATTTTTGAGAAGTTTTATCAAAGGGAGGAGACACACAGGCAACAGTTTGAAAAATCATTCTCTTTTTCCCACTCAATTGGTAGTTTAGTAGACAGATGTGACAAACACTGACAAGGACTTGCCTCCTGCAGCATTTGGACAGAAGGTGATTGTTTTTCCTGTGCTGTTCACATGCAAAACTCAGACAAACAGTGGCTTAAAGTCACTCAAGGGATTATGTTGTCATATATATACTAAAAAGGAAAACATATCTGGTTCTTTGAAATATGTCTTTTTATTCTGATTTCACTATAAACAAGACCGAGGTTTTAAAGAATGACAGAAGACCCTCCTTTTGGATGGATCCACTTCTTATAATGGAAATAAGATCTGAAGACCCAGTCAACACAACAAACACAATTATGTTGGGACACCTATTTTACCCTGGTAAAAGGCTAAAGGAAATGTGCTCAGACTGCTGTCTCCTGCTTACCCTGAAACTTTTTAGGTTTTTATATTGAAGGTCTTCAGCCTGCATATGGAAGTGTTTTGTGTAATTCATAGAATCATTAAGGTTGGAAAA
>NW_009231092.1:0-10211 GCF_000690835.1 Fulmarus glacialis | reverse complement strand
GCCGTTGCGACATAGGCTAGGATGTGTGTGCACTACCTTCTGCTGCAATTTGTCCCTTCTAACTTCCCAGCGGGAGCTAGCCCTGCCCTAGGCTAGCATCCTCCGCGTTGGGTGGGAGCAGCCCTGCGTTCCTGGTCGTGAAAGGGGCACGCCAGTAGTCCGGTTCCATTTTCCTCTTCCAGTGAGAAACACTTCTGCTCTCGCTGCTGCATTTCTGCTTCAGTTCTAGGAATTTTAAATGCTGCCCTGGCTAACAGAACTCGTCTGACCCTCAGTGGTAATTACCAGCCTGGCTGAGTTTCCAGGTTGTCTAGGAGTTGTCTTACTCTTCCTCTACAAGGTCTCTTTTGATTATCAGTCTGACCTCCTGGATTTGTGCAAAGGAATGTCGCCTATTTAGACACCTTTCATAGGAATAGCTATATGCAGCTCAAGGGTGGACCAGCAGTATTTTTGGATGTAGTACCCAAACTAAGTAGTCTAGTCTGGTTTTAGGGCACAGAATAGCCAGTGTGGGGGAAGTTCCTGCCTGACTTGACAGGTTGGTATATTCAGCAGAAAGCCTGAACAGTCACCCGTGAAATGTTCATGTTATTCCAACGTAAGACAAATAGTTTTATTATATGTATAAATACATCTTTAATTCTGCCACGCTCTTGATTGCAGTAGGACTTTTGTGGGAGTGAGTTAGAGGGCTCAGCTGCCAGCTGTGGGGTTGGAGATCTATTTCTTTTCATGAATTTTTTACTTCTCAGTATAATTGACTCATCCCTGGTCTTGCATTACCAAGGCTCACTGAAGTCAGCAGGCTTTGAGGCAGATCCCATATAGGCAATGAGGAGATAAGGGGAAAATACGAGGAACCCTTTCAGCATTGGTTAGAGCTACATATCCAATTGTCCTCTGTTACCTAAACTGTATTTGGAAACCTAACTAGCAATGAAGTCTAGACAGTAATCAACTACAATAGTTTTCTCCTTAGCTGAAAGCAATGGCAATTTGGCTGGTAAGACAGAGATTTTCTGCCAGTTAATAGGAAAAAAAAGTGTTTATGTATCAGAAAAGAACCCAAGTGCAGTTTGTGACACTATTTCTAGACGGTTGCTGCAGTTTTTTAATAACAATGTGCCATCTGTGGTTTTTTTATGTCTTTCACAATAGCGGTGGACATACCCCTCAGAAGAGGTAAGGGTTGTTGCCTTTTTCACCAAGCCTGCATGAGTGTTACGTTACCAAGAGAAACACAGGTTATACCTAGCAATGTATTTTTAAGTACTGCTTTTGCAGTACAGCCAGTTTTAACTTCTGTGTAAAATGTTAGCAGACTCTGTGATTCTGAGTACTTAACTGTTCAAAAATTCCAGTACGAAAGGTGTTTAAATTCCCACTCTTATAGAGTGGCCATGCAGGAACATATAAGAATAAAGAAAAGCCAGCATATATCCCATGGAGGGGTTTATAATGACATGTCCTCATATCCCATTTGTTCTGAGTACATTACAAATGTTGCTAAATGTTTTTCTTCTGTAAAAACATGTAGGTTAGCAGATTGTGTCTGCCATGTGTTTGAAAAGAAATATTTACTGAGTAAAACAGAACTGTTTGTTTCCACAGTCTAAATATTGGGACTCTTCTGCTGAGAAACATACAAGTGCATAATTTTAGATTATGTATCTTTTCACTTTGATCTTTACTTTCCTTGTAATCAAAATAAGCCATGCTGCTTCATGCATGAGAAAGTCCTTGGCTTATGACAGTCTGGAAACAGACATTGTTTACTTCCTGGGCAGTCAGTAACATTACAATGCAGAGCAATGCTTACAATTGGACTGTGTGAACACATCTTGATACACTGCAGTATATACTCCAGAAGATAAATTATTGTTATCTCTGCTTGTGTAAGGTGATCTCTAATTTTAGCCATTTAAATTTCTTAAAAATAATAATTAAAAAAAAAAGCCTCCTTGAACCCCTGTAAAGGAACTCTCTTTTTAAAAGTTTGCATATGTCAGCTTGCTCTCTGGCATAGCATTGCTTCTTTGTAAGGAACTCCTAGGGCCTTCAAATTGCAGAAAATTCATGAGGGAGCTGAGAAGTGCAGGACATGAAAGAACAGCGCTCTGCAGATCAACCTAAACTGTTATGTGCAGTAAGAAAAGTTTGGAGATGCCATTTGCCAGTCCAGTAATACAAAAGGCTTTTTACCTGTGTTGAGTTTTTTATCATACTATCATACTGCACTATTGTACAGTGCAAAACTCAACCAAATGGAAGTATTAGCATTCACTTTTGGTACTAACAGGCATAGTTTCTCTAACAGGTTTCTTTCCATTTCTGCAGGACAGACAGTTTGCCGGGGTGGAACACAGCAACCATGCTACAAAATAGTTTATTTTCATGATGCTTCACGCAGGATCAGCTATGAAGAAGCACACTTTGCCTGCAGAGCTGATGGCGGACATCTAGTCAGTATTGAAACAGAAGCAGAGCAAAGACTGATTGAAAAATTTATTGAGAGTCTCTTAGCTTCTGATGGAGATTTTTGGATAGGGCTTAGGAGGAAAAAGAAGGAGGTAGACAATAGTTCAGAGTGTCAGAACCTCTACTCCTGGTCAGATGGCAGCTCATCCAAGTTCCGGTAGGTACCCGTGAGTGAGACTGGGAAGCAATCTGATCAGGGACTGTCACCTGCCTTTAGCAATCAGAAAGGATTCTTTCAAAAGAATCAAGCAGTGTTGTCCCAGCTGTCATGTGTGTTCCTTCTGCAGTCACTGAAGAGTGGTATAGTATCTCCAGAGAATGATTCATCCCATTCAGATGTAAGGGGTAGACAAATTACCCTCTAGAGACCCTGCTCTCTCTTTGTTGCTCTATAAAAGCCACCTGGAGTGTCTAGCTTGGGCTAGATTGATAATTTTTGATTGCTAAAAGGAGGTGGGAGAGCAAGCGATCTGGTCTTAAAAATCTCAGATTAGGCATGTACAAAATATGTGCTTTGACCTGAAGGTTCCTGCATTTCAGATCCCCTGAAGTTTTGTCCCCGATGTCCTGAGCAATGGGCCCTTCTCCTTCTACTTGCTGAGGGAATAGCATTTTTTTCCTGTGAGACAGTAAAATTGCAGAGTTGCAGTATTTATTGTATACCTGAAAAATTGAAATTTTCACAACGCTTGTTAGATTTTTGCCTCCTTGTCTTAAGGCAAGCAGAACCACAGCATTTGCTGTAATTAAATATAAAGGCAACAACATTTACAACCAATACAAGTGTGCTGGAGTTGTTTTCACTACTTTCACATTTCTGTTCAGCATAGAACCCAAATGTGTTTAGCTTCAAAAGTTCTGCTAAATTATGATTTGATTTCAATCATGAGTCACAGTTTTCTAGACAAAAGATATCCTTAGATCCAGGCCTACAAGGTCTGCCTTTCTGTAGTACAGAAGTAGAAAATCTGCTCTAAACATTGCCAGGTTGATGAAAGCCTTCTCAACGAGGTGCCAGCTCTACAGTGAACTTCAGGTTCAAGAGTTTTGCCTGGTAGATATTTACTATTGAACCTGTGATTAAAGTAATTTTAAAAAATCAAACTATACGATGTTCACTCATTATCCTGAACTTCTTGCTGCATTTACAGTGACTGGACTGCAAATTTCATCAAATAAGCCAAACATTCTTAAATATTTTATGGCAACATGTCATATGTATGACAAGTCTGCCTTTGCATTCTTCTTTTTATTGGACGTGTAAAAATACCTTGTTATTGTGAACTTTATGCTTTGGGAACCCATTAGAAATTTTAGTTGCTCTATGCAGGAATGAATAAAACAGAACTGCTTTTAGTACTGTTTAATATATTAAAGTTTCTCCTGTGGTTCAGATGTAGGGGGTAGATAATAGGAAGCTAGAACCAGATCTGCTGCTGCTAAGAAACAGACATAGCTTTATTGCCTTTCGTTGGTGAGACACAGCTTATATATGCTAAATGATAAAGCCAAGGAGATCGGGGCATGGCGGGGTGGGGGCACTAGCGGAGGAAGGAAGTGAGGGAGGAATACGGTATTGTAATGATGGAAAAAATACTGCTTTAACATGTGTGGGTTTTTTCCCATGTTGAATACCTTGGTATATCTGGAATTATTTATATTGTATGGATCAGCTTTCAGAAGTGCTTGACATGCAGAACATTGCTTGTTCCAAAATCACTGGGTATTGAACATTTTTCAAAATCAGGACACAGTCCTAGAAATGTTTCTCTGAGATGCACAAAATGCCTCTTCAGTAACGATTGTATTACAGAGTGCTAAGTAGTGAAGCCTCCTTCCTGTGTACTACTTGGAAAGGCCTACACAGTTTTCTAGTGGTGAAGTTTATTATTACCAAAAAAAAAAAAATTATCTGCAAGACACTAACCCTGTTAGTGTTTTTCTAGACAGAGAAAAACAGATCCTGCTTTAGCTTTTTCATTTTCTTATTAAATAGGTGTCAAAATTTTGCAGGCATTGGGCACTGAGGCCGGAGAGCAAAAATCATTTTGGTAGATGATTTTGCACAGATCTAAAATTGTGTAGAGAAAGTCAAAGTTCTCCTGAGCTTTTACTTAGCCTCGCAGAGGAGTTTCAGGCAGTGAGGTACTCAGCCCTTCACTCCCTAATATTTTTTAACACCTTTCTCGCTGAGTTTTCTTTGAAAATTAAGAATTCTAAGAAGTGAAGATACACTGTAAATAATTGTATTGTTATTGTTCCTACTTTTACACAGTGGAAATGGGGGGTGAGGGTGGGGTGGGGTGTGCTGAGCTGTAATCCTCTTTGATTCTGCCCTCTGTGGTGCCCTGTGTGCTGTATTCCCATCTGAGCTTCTGCAGTACCATGAAAAGTGATGTCAAGTCTTACTTGACATGTTTGTTGTATTTTCTTAGGAACTGGTATGTAGATGAGCCATCCTGTGGGAATGAAATCTGCGTTGTGATGTACCACCAGCCATCTGCCCCACCGAGTGTTGGAGGTCCTTACATGTTTCAATGGAATGATGACAGATGCAACATGAAAAATAACTTCATTTGCAAATATTCTCTTGGTAATGAGTCATTCTGTAGCTTTAAAAACCAACCTGCTCCCAGTCTCCCAGAGGAAGTATGAGGAGATTGTAGTAACAGATAGGGAAACCCTTTCTTAGCTTCACTGGAAAGATCTGGTGGGAGATAGATATCTTTAAATTTATGCAAGTCCTAGGGAAAACAATCTCAGCATCTAATACCTGTAGATACTTGCCTTGTGACTTACAAGAATTCTCAGAGGATTTTTGTAAAGTATTTGAGATCTCAAATGGGGCCTGAGGGAGAGAGAACACTAAAGAAGGGTGCTTATGTTGTTAGAGTATATTCAGTACACTTAGTCTCCCTACTCAAGCTTATGAGGAAATTGTGCATATCTTTTTTCTTTTAGAGAAGCCAACGAATGCTCCAATAGAGAATTCTCAACGAGGTAAGTTACAGATATTTGTTTGGGGCTTTTTTTAATGATATGCTAACTTTCAGTAGAAATAGTCTCTGTTACATTCATTGTAAAGGACACTCACAGACTGAAAACTTACTGAGCAAGAAGCTTCCCTGGAGTTTGCACTTTCCTCGTGCTATTCTATAATCCATTTTGCAGGAACACAGTCTTGCTGTTGTTGATGCAGCATTTGGGACCGCTGGTCATGCTGCAGAAATCTAAGCAAAAGAGTACCAGTACACCTTACATATCTTTGCAGCTGGCAGTCTCTTCAATCTCCTCTCACCCTCACTTTTTATGATTCTTAAACTCTTTCAAATAACATCTGCAATATTAATTAAGCTGCTTCTTTCCAGATGTTGCAACAGAGCCCTTGAATCCAGTATTCCCAGAAGAACGCCACAAGAAAGATGCTAATGTAACACTTGCAGAAGCCAAAGGTATGTTGTGCATGCAACAGCTGGCCTGTTCTCTCTCTAACTATGCAGGCCTACATTTCTCACATGTGGCTGCAAACAGTCAACATTTCCATTTGAAGTGTTTGACCCTAAATGTAGAAGACTGAATTTAGACAACTGCATTTAAAAAAAAAACTTCCCTCAAATCTTTTCAAGTACAAATCTAAACTGATTGCTTTGGCTACCAAAATGTTCTAAATCTAAAGCTGTGCAAAGTATTTTGGGTCTGAAAAAGGTACTTCTAATTTATTGAATCAGTTTTGAATGTCTAAATTGTTAATATTTTGTTTGTAAGTCTGTTATTAACTATGAAAAACTTTCAATTTCTTCTTACCACGCTGACTTCCCCCCTACAAATTCACAGATCATAAAAGACTTTTTGCTCTCTGAAATCTTTTGGCTGGGGGTTCAACATATCTCATTAACTTGCACTACCGTTGCCTTCTTATAGTGAGACAGTGAGGCTTGTTGGTTCCTCATCTTGAAGATTTGAGCTTATTTTACTTTAACCTGCTTAACTAGATGATCGGTCTCTGTTAGACTTGCTGCCTTTGAGAAGTAAATACTGCTAGATTATGAACAAGACTAGAAGCCCACGGAAGTGTGATGATGCTGCCTTTTGCAGCATTTTTCTATGCAGCTGGTTTTTCTATGAAGTTCTGTGCATGTCAAATGCAACTGGAAGTGAATAAAAACCAGAATCTCATTTTTACCCCTAGAACCTGTTCAGAGTCTTGCCTACATCCTTATTCCCAGCATTCCTGTGTTGCTTCTTCTGATGGTCATTACAGCCATCTTCTGGTTTTGGCTTTTTGCGAAGAGGTAAGTGACGTTTTTGTGTAACAAGTGAACCTGTGATATCTTGGCAATCATTCTACACCTAGCTTCAGGATCCTGTAAGATGCTCTGGAGGGGACTGCTTTCAGCCAAATAAATGTTTAAAAAGTGGCATGGGTGCTCCAGGCTGAGTTACTTGTGAAGTAAAATTTTAAGTAAATTACATTATGCCATTTTATTATGTTCACAGACATATAGTAGTTAGGGAATAGTATAAAACAAGATGATGATTTTGAAGTGTTAGCACTTAAGTTTTCTTATTAAAGAAAATATTCGAATTATCAGAAGATCCCCTTCAAAAGTGAAAAACATAGTAATAGAAATAAAAGGATATGCATTTGGAGCAAATAACATTTACCAATTTCCTCTCCTTGCTTTCCCTGTGTGCACAGTACTTCTGGTGGGGATGCTGGCTGTGGTTTTGAGAGTGTCAGTGTCAAGTTTTGCTGCCTCAGCATCTCAGCCAGCAGCAGGGTGCAAGGGTTACTTCAGCAGGTCTTGCCATGGGACCACTCCAGGTGTGCAACCAAGTAATAAAAAATGTCATCCTGAGTCCAGGCTCTGAGTGTCAGCTTTCCTCAAGGGTCACCATTAAATTACTGTAAGAGAGATGTGGTATTGTTTTGTATTTGCCTCTATAAAAAAGCATATTATGACTTGTCCTTTTTCCTCCATCCCTAAGGAGGCAGGAGCGAATAGATGCAAGCCAAAAGGAGGAAGATGCATGGCTGTCTAACCCCAGAAGGAACAGTCCAAATCTGGATATTTACAAAGTAATTAAGAAGCAATCAGAAGCAGATCTGGCTGGAGCTAGGCCTGACACTAAGAATTCTTCCTTCCGTACACAGGAAGATAAGGTGCTTTACAGCCTCTCCAAGGATTATGATGATGTGGCAATGAATACGTCAACGAGTGGCTTTGTGACATTGGCCAGTACTGAAAGTGGCTTTGTGACCAATGATATTTATGAGCTGTGTGGAGATCGTGTGGGGAGGAGCAAGGAATCGGCCTGGGTGGAGAATGAGATTTACGGATATTAAGGAAATGGACAAAGCAAGCCTGGACTATGGATGACAAAGTGAATATCAATACAAGTTAACCTGCCCTCCCTATGCACTTGTTTTAATAATAGTATATGTGATGTTTCTCCTGGTTTTGCATTGTCCATATATTGTTCTCTTTTTTGAAAGAATATGGGTTTTTAAAGATCCAAACTGAAAAGAATATATATTTTTTGCTTTGCATCAAGCCCCCTTTTGCCCCAGGAATGGCTTGTTAATACTCTTGATTCTTTTTTGTACTCCAAGGATATGCCTTTGAAACCAAAGGACAATCCAAAATTCCTATTTATTTAACTGACCTACTCATCTTCAAAGGTGTTAAATGTCAAAAGTCAATCACTGGTCACACTTGGATTCTCATAGGTGTCCCCAAGAAAGCTGCCATGGTCACAGGTTGGTCGTTGTTTCCATGTCAGCCCATATCCCAGCCGTGTTGGCCTCCCTCACCATCTGCCTATGACACTACAGACACTTCACAAGAAGGAGGGTAGTGTGGTTTCTGCTTCTTTCCCTCCCTCCTAGTTCTTACTGCCAAGGCAATGTATGTGAGTCACAGCACATAACTGTGTATTACTTAGGCCATTAGGTTGGTTTTTAACGAATCCCAGGCTAACTGTGTTCCCTCACTTACCCTCTGGCAAAAGGAATTGCAAAGCAAGTAACAAGGGACTTCTCTGCAATGCTAAAGGAAGAGAATGGAGTACTCCAAAGCATTCTGATTGGTCTCGGGAATTACAGCAGCCTGGTTAGCTGTCCAGAGATGTGCTCGTTTGGCCTAAATGACAAAGTGAGTACCAATTCCTTTCTTGTAGAAGGAAGAGCCAGTTGCAGTTTTATTCTAGATCTTTTTCCTCCTTGGGCCTGTGACATGTACTGAATTCCATGAAAACTGACATCCTAATGTTAATCTCCATAGAGATGGAACTTATGAAAAGGTAGGTGAACGTAAAGAATTGGATTAAAATCAGGATTTTGACAGGTAAATGCTAATCAGTTATAATAAATTATCTGTTGTCTATTTACAGGGACTTCACGTATTCCAGTACATAGATTAAGTAAGTATTAAGGTGAGGTACTGAGGATAGTTCATGGAATTTCCTCTCTGACAGTGTGAGGGAATGATATCTTATTTTACCATAGTTTTTAAGGCGTCATTTTGAAGCCAATATTAGATACCTCCCATTTTCCTGCACCTTTGAAGGAGTAGAAATGAATGGCAGCAGGGCATAGCAACTGCCACACAACTAAATATAAATTCAGGTGAAATGAGAATTTTCCTGTTGAATATGGGGAACAAGCAACAATACGAAGCAACACCATTTAGCTTGGAAAGAATGCACTGTCTGTCGTTTTTAAAGAGACAAGAGACGATCCTTCATGCTAAGGGTTTTTTCAGATCGTTATCTCCGTTTCTCTGTTATTTGCAGCACATTTAATGAAGTTGTTAAGAAGTTAGGAGAAATCGAGTATGCACTTGCCATGGAAGTGGTATGAAGGACCTGTCCAAATGTCTGCAGAAGCAACTTCAGGCTGGAGTTTTATCCTAAGATGTATAAGGAGCCAGAGCAGGCTAACAGGATATTCTAAGAGTTGCACTGAGTTTAATTTCTCTTTATTGAACAGAGAACGTATAGTTATTTTAGCCATCTGTACATAAATATGAGATTTCTGGTGTAGGAAGTTAAAAACAGCTCTGATGAACTATTCCAAAATAAACTGAATTTAATTTGGTCATTGGTAAAAAGGCCTTTCAAAGCACACTTCAAGAGATCACTTGTATCACAAGAATAGGGAAAATATATTGGAAAATAGAGAAAGGTGGTCCCATGCATCTTTCTTCACAGCACTGTCTTTTCTGCTTGGGAGGATAATGTCATTTATCACTGAGAATGCAGAAAGGCAACTAAATGAAAAGTTGGGTGCCTAGCATTTTCTTTAAACTGTGCCTGCCTAGCTGTGGTTTGGTGAAGAGATACCTAGAGTTATCCACAGCAAGTTGAATACCACACAACTTTACTTGGAATCAAGAAGGTACAGAATTTGCCCATCAGCATGGATTCTTAAGTAACTAGATGTCTTTGATTTTGAACTTGTCACATGGACAAATTTCATTTTCCATGTATTGATTGGACAGAGAACATTCCAGCATCTCCCATATAACCTTGTAATTTCCTATGCTATGTAGTACAGAGAGCATCACTGTATATGTTTGTTGAGAAGAAACACAGCAAAGGGGACTCGGGAGCAGTGCTGACAACCTGGGATTGTGATTAACATGGTTTTTGCTAGGGCTTTCTGATACATATTTTGTTCATGAGACATGATCAGATCAGATGAGTTGGCGGGGCTCATCGAGAGGGCT
>NW_009231091.1:0-7543 GCF_000690835.1 Fulmarus glacialis | reverse complement strand
GCCCAGGCTGCCAGGCCCTGCCCAGCCACCCCCATGGGGAACCCCCGCGGTCCCGGCCCCAGGCCCCAAGGGAGCCGCCCCGATCCCGCTGCGCCCTCAATCTCCCTGTAAGAATAGTCAACCGAGTGTATAAAATTAGGTTTGTCTTGAAGTGTTAAAGGAGCACAGCCATGCTGAGCGATTCATATGTAAAGTGACTTCTGACTGCGCGCATTAAGTTTGTCGGCAGAATACATCAATGCTTTGCAGAGATACAACTATACCTGGGGTTCCTTTAATATTTCAAATATAAGAAATTGGATTCAATGCACCAGGCACATAGCTTCCTTACAAATATTTGAAATGTAAAATACTGTCTATAGTGTTAGGAGCAGAAAAATGTATTATTGAGTTAATATAGAAGTTGGCCAGGCTTGTTAACGTATTTTAATCATGAACAGATCTGACTAAAAGCTTCCTTTTAACTCTGCAGGTAATTGAAGAATTTCACAAGAAAAGAATGACATCTTACTGTGTTTTTCCTTTGTTTCTGTCAAGAGGAAAGATTCAGATGCTTCTTTCTAACTTCCCCAATCCTTTTTAATCATTAGCCCTTCAATCTAAATGCAATTATTTAAAACATTTTGGTGGAAATCCCTCTACAACCAAAATGATCTATCAGAGCGGTTGCTTCACAGTTGACAGGTCAATCTTCACTTGAGGATTACAATAATTAAAAAGCCCTTGACAAAATGTCATTCAAAACCAGGTTTTTGTTGCATATATTTTGAATCTGAATTTAGTACTTGCTGAAAATCCCTGGCAGTCTGACTTTCTCCACAGAGAAGCACTTGATTGCAAAAACCCCAAGTGGAGTCTTGCTCCAAGACTAGTCTTAAAAGAGGCAGGTATTTCATCTCCATAGATAAATAGCAGTCCTTGGATTTGCTGGGACAACCAATACGAGAGTCAATTAGTTCCCATTTATACTGTGGCTCAGTAACATGCAAACACGACTTGCTCGAATGGAATTGCGGCTGCACACTAATTTCACACAGACAAGTGAACAATAATGTACAGGTAATGATTATCAGCTGCTGCTGAGCTAGGCTAGATTTGTACCAAAGATCTGAAAAGTCTTTGAAAAGCCTTGCTAATTAACCTCACGTTAAAAAGACCTCTCTATAAATTCATGCAAACCTGAACTGGCAACTACAATTTTAACAACAATGGAAAATTAGACTAGCGCAGTTCCTCTACCCCTTCTCCTTTTCAGAGGTTTAACCATTTAAAAAATACCATACATGTATTATGCTCCATTCTCAAGCTGCAGCCCATCCAGCTTAACAAAAAATTTTACTCTGCTCTGATCTTTTTGCTTCTTTAACAACAATTTCATAAGTCCCAAAGGCTCAAGTTCATTAACATTGCTCCTTAGAATGACATTTTCCTTCTTAGGCAGTATACAAGTAAACTAAATGCAATTTTACCAACAAAGACATGGTGAAGCAGAAGTGCTTGATCACTGGCTTTTTTTTGCACCCCTTTGCCAATTTATCTAGAAACTGGTACTGTACTTAACACATGCTGGGTCATTTTCATGAATGCTTGTGAATTTTCTGCTTCAAGTGTATGATACTCAGATCAAGACCTTGTATCTTCATTTGTGTTCAAATGTTTGTTGTATCAATTCACTATTGATGTTATTACAGGACAGTAATATCTTTATTCACATTCCTAAAGTTAAACAAGTGCATTTACACCTATGCAAGACCAAGAAAATGGAGAGTAAAACTCTAACTTGAACTTGTGAAGGATACCCAGATCAGAAACTCCATTCATCAGCCACATACATTTTCATTTTCATTTTCCCTTTCTTCCCCTTGTATTTTTGAGCAATGCCCCAAGACTTCCTGCTCTGGTATTTTTTTGACTGAAGAAAAAACATTCTTCTAGGCATAAAGAACAAACCATAAGCCGTGCATATAATCATGCATATGCCACACATAGTGATCTACTCTCTAACTGTATCTCTGTAAACCGGATCCCCAGCAGATGTGCCCAAACAATAATGCAGGACGGGTTTAAAATGAGATCGAATACAACTTGCATTAAAACCAATAAGACTTTTATCATAAACTTTAAGGGAAATCAGGAATATTTATCACAGGAAATGCAACATTGCTATACCAAAAAAAAAAAAAAATTAAAACCCAAAACAAACAAACAAACCAACCCAAAAAACCAAAAGCACTGTTTGGTGTTTTAACCAACTTCTACAACACTATTGAGAAGACTGGAATATGGGAGAACAAAACATTCCTTGAGTTTGGTGACGTCTTATTTTGGGTAATGACAAGGGGTCTCTGGAAATAAAACACTTCATACATGACTTGAATATTCTTTTGGTTTGATGGGCAGTTTTGTCCAAGTTTAGGTATATTTGTACTAGATTATTTGTAATGGATTATAATATTAACAGAAATAGCATAAAGATTTGGTGAATAATACTTTAAAATGTTACGTAGACTGTTTCATTGAAGTCTGCATTGTAGGCAGTGTTGAATTCAGATTATTGTGACAATCTGGTTTTGACCACAAAAGTTTCCAACCGGCTTTCCAAGACAGCAAATTTCAAATACTCTGGCTTTGGGAAAAGGTCCCTAATGGTCCCTAATTCTTATAAATTAGAAATGAGAACTAGACACCTAAATATCTTTGAGGATAGGGACCTAAATACTGCATATGACAGTATAAGCCAAAAGATGCCTAATGATAGCTATGAAAATGTAATTAGGCACTACTTCACAGAGAGTGCTTAAGTCTATGCATGAGGCAATGCTGATTGCCTTTGTAAATATTGTTATGAGTGCTGTAACTGAGAGGTTATTTTGTAAGTTTTTAGTAGAAGGGCTTTAATACATGATATGTCATTGTGCAATAAATAATTCCTCTTGGCATTTATTTTTATTTAGTTTCAGTTACTTAAAAGACTTTTTATTAAAGATTCAACATACATTTTTCTCCAGAATTAAGTACACTAAAAATCAAATCTAAAGTAAGCATTTCACAGCACTGCTTTATATATATACCTTTCTGATAAATATTCAATTTTACAAACATCGTAGCAGCAAAAAATGCGGAAAAAAGGCATAACAGTATCCATCACAAGTATGGTTTCATGAGGAAGCCCATGACAAGATTTTGTGCAGTTTGCACCAGTATTTGTGTTTCCAGGAGGTAAGCAGGTCACCAATTTAGTAAGTACTTACCAGTAAATAAGCTTTGAGGTTTTTTACTGTATTTAGAGTGCCAACTTTCAGTTTTGCTTAAATAGATTATAAAACTAGTTCTAAGATGAAAAACATGCTTTTTAATCAGCTGTGACAAAAAACTATATGCAGTCTTGAATAGCAGTTATGAAAGATGGAAAGAAATTACCTCTTTATTTTCAATACCAGTAGATTTTCATTTTCCATTTATACCATGTGATTCTTGTTAGCTGAGGGAGTTGCCATAAATTAGTTAGATCAGATGAAATCTGTAGCACAGCCACACATCCTTTTTGCTTCAAAGCAATCATTTTAAAGCATAAATTATCACAAGGAAAGCTTTTATGTATCTTTTCTGACTGTTTATTCATTTTGATTCATAAAATAATTAAAAGATAATGTGAGTATCAGAATCCTGATACCAGCCAAAGAACTGGTTTTAATATGGAATGGGTCCGGTACTGTGGACAGAATAAATAATAACAACTTTTTTTTTTCAGGGGAAAGAGGGTTTTTCTAGATTGAGTTTGACTTTTACCAACAGCTCCCTTACCCAGCTTAATCAAGCTGCAGAAAAAGTTTTGATGTGTCCCAAATGGCCTGGCAAAGCCAGAATGTAACATGAACCATTGAAAAAGGCATGCACGATTTTGTAGGATTTAAAAAAAAAATTAATCCAGAATGTTAAATTTTCTCCTAAATTTTTGGATCTTTCTTCACAAGGAATACAATTACCAACCTGAAAGTCAGGACTTCTTCCCATACAAGCTTTTGGTCAGATTTTGATATTTATTATGTTGCATATATTAAGGAAAATGGTGGATAAAGTCTAATTTGGAACAAGCAAATGCTTGCTCCAAATCGCAGTTGACAATAAGCAGCTGCCACAACATGACTAGCAATAAGTCTGCCTCTGAACATGCAACTAAAAAAAATCAGTATATTTAAGTGGAATCAAAGCATAGATATGCCTCTAAGGATAGATAATCTGTCACCCAGAACTGCTAACCTCAGACTCTGAGCATATTTTAGAGTCTATTATTAAGCCAATAGTTTGCTGAAATGGGCTTTTAATAATCTTAAAATATGGCATTAAAATATATTGTTCATCCTAAAACGTAACATCTAACTGAAGGCCTCCCGAGTATTTGAATTAACCAGCCCCAGCTTTTGACAAACAACTAATCAAATAGTTTTAATAGCATACGTTACAAACGCAGGATAAGATGTTTTCCATGGGTGACTATAAACTAAGTGAAACTCACTTTCTGGCACAAGAATGGACTAGCAAGAGTTGCCAGTTAGTGTTTAGCACCATCGATCCTGAACATATTCTCTTCATCCTGAAGTAAGTACATACTGCATATACATATACTTACATACATACATATATATGCGTAAGTGCATGCACAGGCACGCACACACATACGTATGCCCAAAGAGCTAGATTTCAAAGTTACATGTTGAACATTGGCTATCAAAACCAGCAGATTACTTTTTTTTTTTTTTAAACACACAGTATGTTCCTAAATTTTGGAAATGGTAGTTTCAGTTAAGGTTCAAATACATGACATTTTTCAGAATTTACCGAGTGTGTTAAATGTAGGTTCTGCAGCGCTACAGGCATCAACGTGATCTTCTAAGAGCCCTGCTCTGCATCTGAGCTTAAAACACACGTGCTGTTGCTCAAATCAGTGAGATTAATTTGGATGTATATGATTAGACAAAGTGTCGCAAACCAAACTCTTTGCTATTTGACTGTTGTGATGTGACAAAGACATTTACTGTGACATTTAGGGGCCTCAGTAGAAACACCTCTTCATGATTAGAATAATTGTTCTGCGAAAGAAGTGTATAAAACCTTTTTTTTCTGTTATTAACATTACAGAATAACTTTATCGAAAGAATGTAATATATGTTGCTCTAGTGTCTTACCTTGATTTGGACTTCAGAAGTTTAAATACTTATGAAAGTTTTGTGATTAGATTAGCTTCCTGGAGACCTGCTCTGTCTCAAACCAGAATTCTGTTTGTGGGGAAACAAGACTCATAAGCAGAATGATAACAAACACCATGTAAAATACTGCAGAAAGCAGAGAATTCTTCCTGGAGACTCTCAGGACTTAACTAACAGCAGTGCTGCAAACATATATACGTGTGTGTGTGTATAGATATATATATATGGTGTACCAGCTAGTGTTTGCAGAACTGGGATGCAGATTTCTTACTTAGTCCAAAAACCTCAGGTACTGCACACTAAGGGATTTAGTTCAGATAGTGCTCTTACTGTCATCAGATTACAGTAATGAGATTTTGGCTACTGATACAGGCAGTCTGGAGTGACAGAAGTGTCAGTCATGAAATTTTCGTCTCTGTCCTGATTGGTTTCCTTCTACATTTTTCTTACGGAAGAACAGTGATCAGAACTTGGCCATAAAGAGGCAAAATTATCTTCCCTCTATTTTGCCCTTGGGAACAGACAGAAGATGAGCTGGAATAAGAAGAGGGAAGCAGCTATACTGTCTCCCCACGTGGGTTTTAAAGACAGAACAGATAACGTATGGGAGGCTCCGGATCAATTGTTGAGGAACGCATGAATCCCATTTTAAATTCTAAAATGCTATACGTATGATGGGGAAAAGGAAGGCATGTGCAAACTGCCGTCTTCCCCAAAGCACCAGAAAGCAAAAAGAAAGTCCACTTAAAAATAAGAGGCAGAGGTCGAGAAAACAAGACATAGGGAGACAGGCACAAATTACCGAATGTCTGGATTGCTGTGGGACTGGGAGAATCTAGCTGATGATAGCTTGGGAAAAACTTGGGGGTGGGCGATAACAGGGTATTAAACAGAATGGTGTTACTGGAGGAGAAACTACAGACTCTCCTCGCTAGCTGTAGTGCCGTAACCCAGCCTGCAATTTGATCTGTCAGGTTTTCTAGCAAGAACCCCTGTGGTAGGAGCCAAAATTGCATCACTGGAAGTTTGTGAGAGTTGGCACACACCAGGGGTGACCACAGGGAATTGAAAATGGGAATATGGACAAAGAAATATGATACCTCTCCCCTGAATAATCTGAGGACAATTTCATGCTTTTTCTGAGGCTGAGTAATGCTTTTTTATTATTTAAGGTTGGCAATACTTTATTCTTTTCCCACTCTGTTGGAGTAATAAACACTGATCATCACAAACAAAGCTGAAAGATACTTTTAGAAATATCAGACTGTGCAAAACTTCCCACCTACTTCATCTCGTAAGACTCTCTGCAAACGACAAGAGGGTAGAACCGAGCCATGAGACAACACCTGTGTGGAGGGTGTGCCCCACCACTTCACACGGGGACAAGCCCCTTTCCTCAGGAGCTGACTACCACCATGTGCCTTGCTGCCTGTAAAAAGGCTTCCTCTAACTGTTCATTGTCTCTGACCTGTTTTTTTTACCTAGTTTTATTCTATTTAACTCTGTTGTCTTCAGACAAGTACATTTCTGCTGTTATACTCTGGCATACATGAAGAGATTCAAGTCCTTCATACACGCAAAGTACTAGTGAAAGCATACATCCTTTCTACAGCTTATCCTTAATTTCCTGTCCCTCTGTGCGTTTATGAATTATCTATGAATTGGTGCTAAAGCTGAGAAGCAGTTAGGCTAAATTTGTATTAAATATGACACACTGTTGTCCTATAAACTAACAAATAAAAATAGGTGATTATCTGCCTTCTTAGGCTCCATATTTTAAGGCACAGTTTTTAAGAGCTTGGATTTCTGTCTCAGGGAGAGTGGGTATTTAAATGCATCCCAGCACATTTATTTCCTGTGCCTGGTTACTTCCCCCATGAGGTGACGCAAGCTGCTCGGGGGCCTTGGGTGTCCTGAATGTCAGTGTGGAAAGAAAACTGAAGGGAAAGGAATAACGGTGGGCTGGAGGCAGCCAACCAAACTGACGTTTAATGGAAGGCTGCAAGGAAGCAATGCCAGTGGGAAGCGTTTTGTCCCCTGAGCGGGACGCCCCTTTTACGTATCAAACACAAGGGGAAAGGTTTTCCGTGTCCTCTTTTCCTAAAGACGGATGAAAGATCTCACAAGCCTGCAGGTACCAACAGGCTGTCACTCAGGTGGCTTCACTTGACCGGGCGTGCAGGACCTTCACCCCTCCAGGGGTGAATTACAAAGGAAGAAGACGAACTCCGGCGCGTTTTCCATTTGTTCCCCGAGACCCGGCTCCCAGTGGGGTGGGCACGGTTGCCCCCCGGGCCCGGCGGGGCTGAGGGCACAGGGGGATCCCGCGGCACTGC
>NW_009231090.1:0-21779 GCF_000690835.1 Fulmarus glacialis | reverse complement strand
ATATAAAAATATAGTTGTCACTGCTAAAATTGAGAAACTGTACCACAGTATGATCAAAGTTCCATTAGTAGGTATGATAGCAAACTTCTCTGAAGTCAGGAATCCTATAATTGGCTGCCAGTAGCTAAAAAAATTCACATTTTATTATTTACTGATACAACTAAAATATTTTGTATATCAATATAAAATTTTGGGTTGTCCTTCTGACAGATGTTTTTGCTTTCTAAGTAATCTGTTGAATCATACAATAGAAACTGAAGTGGCCTTTGTAAATTTGTACTTCATGGAAGTAAAATTAACTAAAGAAACTTAAAAAGCAGAAACTGGAAGTTTGTTCCATCACATTTTGATTAATGGTGAAGAGTCCATTTAAGTTCAAAGGATGACAGAATATTTGTAACGGTACTCCTGTAAAATGGAAAGGCATCAGGAAACAATGGTAGTCTTCAAAGAAGCCTCCTCTCCTTCTGTTTCATTTAAGTCTACTACCAGGATGTCAGGTATATCTACAGCATTTTTTACTTAGAGGTATTAGCATTGGAGGGGGTTAACAGGTCTTTGTTATATTGACAAGCAAAGAGAATGAACTGTGTTTAAATAAGTAAAAATAGAAAAATTTGCTTAATAATTACAAAAATATAACTAACTTCAAATATATCACTCTAGAAAAAACTACCATTGGAAAGACACAAGTATGACACAAATTACATCAATTGTCAGTAACATCTGAATTTTAAACTACTATCTGCATTTCAGAAGCATGGAGAAAGAATTTTAACAAATGGGAGGAAAGGAAATTATATTAATTTTCTTTCTTGAGTAAATAGTGTGTCTTCAAAGAAATCACTTTTGTAATCACATCATGACTTGTATCTAGTTCTTAGAAGAACAGGTCACCTCAACTTTACAAATATAAAAAATGTGAGAAATTGCTGAAGGTCCAGCTATACAGGACTTTCAGAAATGTTCCCTCCAGTTGTACTTGGCTTTGTAAAGCCACTCTACAGCTATTTCAGAAAAGCAGCTATAGATACAACACAGAGACACACTTCTACTAACTACTGCCAAAATATCTCTTGCAGATACAGAAATTGAAACAAAAAAGTATCTTTTCTCTGGTGGGGGTGGAAAAAAGGCTAGTGCTCCCCATTATAGAAAAATCTGTGATCCTTAAAATGCATGAAGAACTAGAAGCAGAGAAAAGTGTCTTCCATAACAAAAAGGATGAAAGTTGCTTGACAGGGACTTACGAAGCTTTCCTCTCAGTTAGACATCTTATCCTGTTTAGACTAGACAAGTAATGTTTTGGGATTTTTTTTTTTTTTTTAAATCTAAATATTCCTATTAAAAGATTAGCTGATTTTTTTTTTTGTCAGAACAGTCTAATATTAGCATCTATATATTTGAATGTAGTATATTTGAATCCACATTCAAGTAAGTGGTTTTATTTATCAGTAATGAACCTTGTTGTGTAGGAAGTATATAATTTCTGCAGTGATGTTACGTTTCTAGGACAATGTTTTTCTATGAGGAATAAAGCTTTTCCAATGCATGAAATGAACCTCAAGAAATAAGGTCTAAATTTTAGTGTTCAGTCATTTTCAAATCAAGTATCTGGGAACTTCTAAAATGATTATGAAGACAAGCATCCTTATTTTGACACATTTGTGGCTTTCATTTTTGGATAAAGAAGCAATGAGCCTTAACAATTATCTAATGTCAGATTTATACATTGGTTCATTTATCCTATGGCTAACTGTGGAGACCTATGGGATCAACATGTCCTTCAAATGCAATTATGTTCGCAATACTCAAAAGATGTATCAGCCTGTGGAAGCTGCCAAGCAAGCAGTACAGTGAGTTCTTTGCCCTGTGACAACTGAAAGGTGACTTACTATAGAGCTTTAAAATTATTGAATCCATTAAATTGTCTCCGTATCACTGTACTGTGCTGCTGTCTTTAGTATGGCTAACTGTTGTCAGCTGGTTCTCAAGAGTAGTCACCTTAAGGGTTGTTTTGTTTGTTCTATGGCATTAGTTCAGGGGTTTTGGGAATAAACTTAAGG
Source organism: Fulmarus glacialis (assembly GCF_000690835.1). Classification (NCBI taxonomy): domain Eukaryota; kingdom Metazoa; phylum Chordata; class Aves; order Procellariiformes; family Procellariidae; genus Fulmarus; species Fulmarus glacialis. The sequence continues at coordinate 19,713 of NW_009231090.1, read as the reverse complement.
CTTGTGGACTAATATCCTTGTTCAACTGAAAAACCAAGAGGAATGGCAGATCATTTAGTTGACAGACTAGGACAGAATTCTAATTAGAACAGAATATTCTCTTTGGAGGCCAGAATGGGCTTATAGCCTCTTAAGAGTGGAAAACAAATACATCTTTTTTGAGATTCTAAATTTCCACAGGGAAAGCAAGATAAAAAAATAAATTAGGAATTCTTGAGTATAAAATAATGACTACTTTTGTGAGGTACCCCATAGTTCATAGCAGCCACCTCTTTACTGTGACCCCATGATTCTTCTTACCTGTTACCATACAAAATAAGGAAGAATCGCTGCACTTGCACCCAAGTTTTTGCTCCGAAGTCACTATTTACTTTCATTCTTTTGGAAAGTTGCAGAGCTTCCTTGCCTTTCCCGCTTCCGTACAAATCACCAACCCCCACGCCACCATAAGGCTTTGGAAATAAGCTCAACATTATACCATGCTGGTTTGTATGTAAATGCTGTATGAGAATACATGTAAAACAGTGTGCTTACGGTGTCTTTTATGCAGAAGCAGGAAATGATTCATTGAGGCATCTTATTTTTGTTTCAGAATACACAGGAAAATAGCTCAGGATTTCAAGGAGGAAAGATGAGGAATGGTTCTTGCAAGTTAAACTGTTCATGCTGGGTTATGTAGGACAGCACTACGCAGAACAGTATCAACTAAAAAAGATTTAGTAGTTGATGGAGCTTTGATGAGGGTTGGTGTTCAGTAAGAAGTAGCACGTAATTCAGGCATTTGTTCATTCTAATTAATTTTAAGGGCTAATTAGGCCTAATTCTAAGGTCTAATTCTATTTATGACTGATGTACATGAGCAATTTCATTAGAATCACAAGTCGAGCACATGCTTAAGAACCCTGCTGAATTAGGTCCTGAATAAACAGAGATTTCTTCACCTGCATCATGGTATCGTGAATATAGTAGCTAGGAACAAGAGTACAATAGATGGTGTACCTGAAAAGGAAAGGCTTACAGGCCTTTGTTTAGCAGTGAAATTTTAAGTATTGAAAACAAAACAGTCATATAGACCGAATGATTAGTACAAGTCAAGCTGCTACATAAAAGGTGACTGCATATTCCTGCTTCTACATGCAAGAACATATATTCAAATTTTCACTTTGAACTTTATCTCACACCTATTAGAAGTAATGCAATTAGTTTGCAGTTTGAAATATGTCATTTTTAAGTATGATTATTACTAAAAGTCAGAGGGGGAAAAAACTAGAAATTAACTAGAAAAAACTTCCATGTAGTTTTGGCTTGCGAAGTGTAATACTTTGCAACAGTTTTCCATTTTATCACACCTGAAACACTGCATCCTGTAGCAGCACTGTGACTGAGCGACACTGCCATCTTTTGGGTTAGCTTAACTTCGCAAGAACGATGTACACTTCACAGAAGTACAGTGCAAACTGTAGCTATAAAAACAAGTCTTTTCAGATTGTACACTTAGACATGACAGTTTCATTATAATGAAATATTAGCAATAGCTATGCAAAACTATTCCTCCTTTTGTATCACTCCCATACAAACAGTGCAAATTATACATGTACATGCCATGAGCTGTTGTCCTGCTTTTTTTACTCACCACCACTACTCACAAAAGTCACAGGAGATACCTGAACTCATACTCTGTAAATCAACAATAGCTAAACACAGTAGGTTGTATAAAAAAACTCTACATAATACTGATCAGAAATGTGCTTTTAATGTTTAAATATGTCATTATGCTGGCTGCTGATTTTTTTAACTTCATGACTTTACAGTTATATGAAGATACACTGACTGTGTTCACTCTCTGAGATCTGCTCCAAGCCTAGTTTTGGCATTTTGCTGTGACAACTAGCAGTTTATAAATTATGTTACAGAAACAGTATGGTATATTTGTGCTGCAAGTAGTTCTGTCCTTTTTCTTTTGGTTGATGGCTGTTGCAGTGACACTTCATTTGCTATTTTAACCTATAAAACGCCCAGCTAGACATCAGGTGATCACCGAACTTAAACCTGGGGAGGGGGTGGGAATGGATACCACACAAAAAAAACTCAAACGACTAATGCTAACACCATTTTTTAACTTTCTAATTTTGATGTTCTGAGATAATTCTCTCCTCCACAACTACCTCTCCACTGTTCAACTGAACTACACAGTAATTATTCTAAATAGCTAAATATTTTAGGCTGCTTGAATGATAGGGTCTCTTTTCCTTAGCAAGATAGTGAGATCACCTGTAGCATGTTTTTGTAAATCTATATAAATATCTTTTTCTTTTACAGAAACCTGATATGAATGGCATTATAAAACCGCCTTTTCTAAGGTATGTTTTTTAAAGCTTTTACACTAATTTAGTTGTGTTGATTTTTATATTGGCTTATATTATTATATTGATTGTGAGGGAAAATAAGGATGTTTTTCCTGAATTACTCTGTGACCTTTCCTAGGCATTGGTAAAACATAGCTAAAATTGGTTGCACTTTTCTCAAGAGTGGCATCAGGTAAAACATATTGCATAGGCCCTTCTCAGAAAAATAAGTGTTTCTCCAGTAGTTTGTCAGGGAGCAGGACTTAAACTATGTCTTTGAGGGTTAAAACCAAAAATTTTTGAGGACTGGGAGCTGTTTAAAAAAATGTCCAGATTTAACTGGGCATTAACTTCCCAAATTTTGGATCACTGCAAAGTGAGTCTTCATATGAACGCTTGTTTTAAAAATTCAAGTTAAACTAAGAGTTGCACAGAATCTTTTAGTCTAAAACCGTAAGTTAGTCTTCAAACAACTTGGATGAAGAAACTGCATGGCTTAAATTTGGTTTTGTATTGCAGCAAGCCTTCTAGTAACTTTGTGCATTTCTTTTCAGCGGAGAAAATCCTTTTGCAACTGTGAAACTCAGACCAACAGTAACAAATGACAGATCAGCACCAATTATTCGATGAATATACAGCCATACACATGTACTTCCTCCTTATAAACACCATTTTCAGTAATGACAATTACTATCTAAACTTGTTCTAAAAACTTATTTAAATGTAATTACTGTACAATAGAAGCATACTGGAATGGATTTCTGATTATTTTTAAAACCTATACTTTCTAATGAGGTAATTGCTTTGGGCTAATGTTTGAGCACTTTGGCTTGATTTTACAGTATGCCTTTTTTGTAGTAGGAATTGTGAAAATACTGGAGATAGTTTGGATATGCTAGTAAACCAGCATAACTAATAGCTCACAAATCTGAATCTTTGGCATTCATTATTGGAAACTGCAATGGTAAGTTCTAGAATATAAGCCTGCATATGCCACTTACTAAATAAGAAAAAGATGATTTTTTTTTCTAAACAGAACAATGTAACAACTGCCTTATTCCAGAATAGAGAATTGCCTGTATAAAGTGATTATATATTATTTTGTTTAAGAAAGACACCCTAGGTTATAAATAAATATTTATCCTTTAAGAATAGACAATTTGTAATGCTTTGCTTAATGTTCAGATACAAATTTTCAAATGTTAACATAAACCCATTTTAAGTCTAATGTTACATTGTCAACACATTCTTCAATGATAATTTTTTCTTTAAAACATGTTGTCAAACTTTAGTCTTATAAAAAGTCATAATAAAACAGTGCCATGATTTTTTTTCTCAAATGCTAATATAAAAAGCTGCCTTTGAAGTTACTCCATTACTGCAGCCTTCCACAAAAGAAAAACAGATTAAGTTTGAAAGTTTTCAGTTAAGGAGCCTAGCAATGGCATAAATGCTGGTATAGTACAGTATCTGAGTTAAGTGAAATACAGCTTTTAACTTCAGTCACAAGCAGAGTTGTACAGTTTGTTACCTCAGGCTCAGATTTTCTAAATCCAATGGAGCTAGCTTATCTGAAAGACTTTTCCTACAGTAATAATCATTTCAGAAAATAGCCTAGAATGCAAGAAACTGACTCTTTGCTCTGCATTAGCACTGGGTCCTTTATCACTGTACAGTTCAGGTGATATTTCCCACCTGCCATATGAAGTCTGTATTGTTACTACTGCCAGTGATTAATCCTTACTCTAAATCACCCTACTTTACATATGTACATGCTTCCTACAGCATGCCATGGATATTCATTTTGTTGTGCCTGCTTCTACAACTATAAACAGTAAATTCAAGTCATGTGAAATGCCTTTCAGATACTTAATATCAAAAAATAGTATATGAGCATGTGATGGCTCCTCTCACACTGCCTTTCACGTTCAAGCCTAAGGACACTTCATTTGCTATGGAACCTTGCATAAATATCCATTATCCCATTTTGAAATACCAACTTTTCTGAAGTGTAACTTACACCTGAGCCCATTTTCTAAAGAGTATTAGAGGCAAGTCAACCTCGACTGTATAAGCTTTCAATAATTCAGTATCAGAATTAAATAATCTGAAACACAAAAATCTTACTCAGGGCAGCTTATACCTGGCAGCACCACAGCCTTTCTTCCTAGAGAAAAGTGCCCTGCTGCAGTCAGAAGTTGCTGTTGTCTGTGAACAAATACCAGCTCTAGCTAATACCAGATAAGACACTGCTGCTGCAGCCCTTGGAGGTCATGTGTGTCCCTATAAGCAAAACCTTCACTAATTAAAACAGGGCTCTTACTGTTTGTTATTACTAGTGCCTAGAGGGTCCATTAGCATAGTGGTAGTACACACAGCACTTGCAATACTTTCCTCAAAAACATCTGATGTGCTTAAACAAGCACAGCCCTAAACCATGTCTTTTTTTGTATCATAAGGATTCTGGCAAATATTTATCCTTCTTTGTAGCTAGGATTACTAACTCTACTTTCAGACTACATGTTATCGGACACATTATTCACATACTTAATAATCCAGCCACAAGTTGAGGATTGCAAAAGGAAAAGCAGTTTTATTTAGTTTTCAACAGGTGCCACTAAACATGGAAAACAAGTCAGGTTTTCATGTTTTGCAATGCACATGCTCATAAAAGATTAAGTTTAAATTACATGCAAGAGACTAAATTTCTTCACACTTTACAAAACAGGTCTGAAGCAAATAAAATGATTGTACATGACATTTACATTAGAAAGAGTATGCTAACAGTTGTAGCTTCCGTAAGCATGTCCACGTTCATCCCCTTAGCCAAAAGCTGCCCCACAATTAGGGCATCTTCTCTGCCTCAGTGCAAGACAGAACAGAATCCCAATTGGAAAGAACACAATGGCACACAAAACACCAAGACAGGTGAAGGTGTCCTCCAACACGCCAACCCTGTAAAAATGGAAAACAAACTCAGTCACGGACACCCACCAAGTTTGCCCCAAAGTTACCACTTTGTGATCTGGCAGTCACTAAAAAACACACCTTTTAATACATCAAGATAAAGTAAAAAGAGGGTTTGGGTTGGTTTTTTTTTTTCCTTCTTTTAAAAGGCCTTTATTTTCATAGCTTGCAGCAGAAGGTTTTGAATTATACCACTTGAAGAAAACCAGGAAACTTGCAGGTGATCAGACTGTGGATAAGAAGTCTAAAAGGTTTAATTCAAACTAGCTGTTTAGTTCCAGGCAGCAACTATTTCTCTATCACTGCAATCCAGGATTGGTGCTTGGAACAAAACATACCTGCCACACCTCTGAGCAGTTCTATCAAGTCCAAATATTGGTTAATGCAAGTACACTGAAGAACACACACAGTGTAGCACCTGCTATACAAGGAACAAGTCACAATACTCTCAATTCAGAAAGCTTTAACATTAAAGCCTGTGCCTCTGCAGCCATCTCTGGTCCTTAAAGAATCTGAAAGTCATGGTTCTTCTCCTGTATTCTTCCATCCTAGCTCAACTAACCTTGCCAAGTAGCTACACAGGAATAAAAGACCACACATTCAGGACAGAGACTGTAAGCAAGTATCAAACTTTATTCCTTGCTAGCCCATCTTGGGGTTAAGTTTTTCTGTATAGGTGAGGATACTGTTTCCTAGAACTAAACCTTAGTGTCACTAAAGTTTACTCTCATAAAAATGAAAAGCAGCCTGCTTTTAAAATAACTTACTGATTCTTCTGGAACAACACAGTACTAAAGATTTAACTGCGCCAATGTTGTTATATTGGTTATTGCACACCAAACAACTCTGTTTCTCAGCTTTTTAGGTCTTTTACAACAGGCAGCAGTCACGCTTGTGTCATATGCTTTGCCTACTTAGCTTCCATAATAACCCTGGTGTGAACCCTCTCAGTTCATTCAACCTCAAGTCTCCCACAGTATACGTGCACTAGGGCTCTTTCAGAAAAAAATAATCCTTGTTTTCTGAATGTTTTGATCTGATGATTCGGTGCTTTTTCTCAGCTTCTTCCTAAGAGAAAGATTTGAATAGGCAGCGAGTTGTGTAATGCTGGTTAAGGGCTTCTCATGAAACATCCAGCTCATGCTTTCATGAAGCAAGTTAAAACCATTGCCGACAGCGAGTTGAAATAGGTTTGTTTCAGTCTGTTACTTCAAATTAATACGCAACTTGGCCATGTCTGGTTCCTGCAGTTGCCAGCACATTCTCTCAAATGTGCTGGCATATCTTTCTTCAGAGAGCACAAGTCAGTATCATTAACATGCAAAGGGCTAGGTGCGCTGGGCATTTAGGGCTCTGACCAATTTAGCAGGATGAGGAGGACTTAAAAAATTCTAACTGTAGATTTACAGTGAAAGAGTACTTCAAATGTCAGCACTTTGTTGTGGAAGGTGCCAATTAAATAAGTGTGTAGAAGACTTTGGTAACTACTCACATTCAGACTTCCTAAGTCACGAGAACAGCTCAGAGGTGCAGCACTACTGTCATAAGCTGTTTAACAAGTTTATTTCTGGTAGCTAGAAAAGTCCAAAGGCCAAACACACATCACTATTAAAATAACTCTCAGTTGGTGTTCCCGGTTTCTACTTCCAAAAACTGATGTCCCTTTAGAACTGTAGGAGAACCTACTATTGATGTCATTTGGTTCCAGCTGAGTCCCAACTGAATGACCACCCTACATGAGAAATTCTGTTTCAGCACAGTTCTGTGACAGAAATTTACCTGAATTTCAGTCCCTGACTTCTTTCTGAAGTGCTGTATCTAAACATCCCCCTAAATGAAGACAGACAGTGAAGCCTGAGTATTCAGACTTAAGAAATTGGAGCAGCTCTGCTGAACTCTAAATTTTGACTACTTAGTATAACACTTGAGCAAGATGCGTCCTCTTAGATTCCCTGGTACAGTGAAAGTCAACAGAAACAGAGCTAAGTGACCTTGAAATACATGCTACAAGCAAGGTCCCAAGGCCAACACGTTGTTGTTTACCTACAGAGCAGTCTCCCTACAGAGCAGTCACAGACAACCTGTTGTATACATAAATAGAGCAAAGGAAGGAAGATGCAGACTCAGAGACCATTTCCTTACTGCAATGGGCTAAAACATTATAACTTGATTAAATGAAGAACCATTCCCCTTCCCCTCAGCCATCATAAGAAGCCAAAGGCTTTTCAAAGTATTATTGATATTCTGCTCCTTATGCAACTTCACATTCAGCTTAACCTTCCAACATCAGTCCCCTCCTTTTGATGAACTTACTTTATTTCTGTTTACAGAGTTCTTGTGATAGAAGTCAACTGTATATTTGGTATAAAGGTATTGTCAGGGTACAGTTGATCCCAGCACTAGTTTTGTAGTTTCATATCCTCAAATAACACTCCTTTAAGGCAACAAGTTAAAAGATGTAGGCTAATGCTCAAATCACCATATGGATTCTAGTCTCAACGCACAAGTGTCCCAAAGCTCAGACTTTTGTAGCCTGTGCTGTTCATTGTGGCTACTCCTACAAACTCAGCACAGCATCACCCCTCTCTTCCTTGTAGTCAGGCATGCGCACTACCAGAGCTCCATCTATCAGTGCAAGCGCTTTATTTTGCCACAACAATGTAAGATTACTCTGGAACACTGACATCTCTGTGTCCAGAGAGGTAAGAACAATGACAGATCAGGTCTGCAGAAGTGTTCTGCTTCTATGACAAACTCTCCAGGACTTCAGATCCTACCATTTTTCCCAGAGCTGGAATACATTTTGTAGAGTTAGTTTCAGTGGTGTAGGTACCACCTTTTTTTCCCATGGCTCCAGAGCGCTTCAGGAAAGCCGCCTCAAACATGGAAAAAGTTTCACCTCTCCAGTCCCTTTTAGCTCCTATTCCCATACCTCTATTAGCAAATCACAAATCCGGATATCAACATTGGCCTAAAATAAAACTTTAAAAGTATCCGTGATACTGCCCAAATCCATAAAACCACCTTTCTCCAGGATGGAATTGCCATACTCAGCACTTTGATAGTCAGCACATGTTGTAAAGGACAATGGTTCTGGCGTGTCACCCACAGATACTATTGTTAATACTAGAAGTACTAAAAAACCCTAACATTTACCGAGTACTTCGTACAATAGTTGCGGTATCAGTAGTACCTTATTCTCCAACTGAAGCAACAGCGATGTTTAAGGGATCAAGCATAACATAACAGTGGAACTTTTTTCTTTATAAATAGATTTTACATCTTTACATCTTCTCCAAAAGGATATGACAGCCTCCACCAACAAGACCTAAACAAACAGACTGCCATACCAGACAGTTTGTCCAGCTTACCTACTGAGGTTTTGTATTTGATTCAAATTACTGATTCTTGCCACAGTGAGTTGCTGACTTAACACACAGAATCCCACTTTCATTTCTGGTATTTCTACTACAATTCTATATAATACAATTAACTACAGTAAGTTTTAATACTGACTATCATCTACAGACACACTCAGCAGCAGCAAGAGCAAGCTTCTTGGAAATAGCACTACTGATTGTCTTTGTGACACAGTTTACCAGAGCTCTCTTGTGTAGGTCAGGTTTGGCAACACCTACATCTGTCCAGCTGATACCGCAAACGTTTCTTGTGGGACTGATGAACACAGTTTTGTGTGCCATCAACTAGCCTTTATACTTCTGCTGGCTTGATGACAAGTATGTCCAGTGGATTTATGAGGGTCAGAGGGAAAGGCGTCATGTACCCCCCACCTGGCGTGCAACGCATTTCTACCTCTACAGTGAAAGTGCTGACAAATTACACTATATGCCAGCAGACAAGAAGGAGCCAGGCCATTTCTGCTGCAAAGCAGAAACTCACCCTTGTCTTGGCACATTAGTCACTGACTCACAGCACTTGCCCTGCATCACCTCAGCAAACAGCACTCGGAGAAACTACAGGCACTAGATTTGCTCAGCTTGGTTAATATTTCTTCTTAGTCTGTGTCTAGTGTTCCGCTACAAAGAACTTTAGCTCAGGATCCCCATCAGCCCGTGGGAGTGGTGCCTGCTTCCCTTCCCCTCTCACCACAGAGCATTCCCCAGCAAAGTGAAATACCGATGGGGAAAACAGTCAGAGGGGATAGTACTACTGGGAAAAGAAATATGGAAGGAGTTACTGAAAAATTATGAACAGAACTGCAGTCACTGTCACTACTAGAAAAAAGGCAAATATCATACAGGGGCATAACATGAAGTAAACTTTCCCATATACTCTGGATTATTAATGCTTCATCCAGACCACTGTATACAGCTTTGGTCCTCATTTTTTTTTTATAAAAAAAAAAAAAAGAAAAAAAAAAGGGGGATTAATGAGAGTCAAAAGGAAAGAAAAATAGAGGAGGAAACGTAGCTCCCATCAACTTACCCTTGCTACCCGACTTTGAAGTCCTAATCCCAAACCAGCTAGCCTGTGCCAGGAAACGTCAAAATGTGCTTGCTGGGTCGAGTTCAGAGCATACTAACCTAAGCAGAGATGCTTTTATTAGACTGACTTTTAAAGCAGAGTTGAAGAGCCTCCTGTTAACATCTGCTTTCAGAGACTTCCAACTAGCTGTCCTACCTGAGCATATTATTGGGGGTGGAGGTGGTATGCAGCATGGCTTAAGGCTAACAAGAAAGCTTTAGCATAATTTCTTTGCTGTACAACGTCTTTGGCCTAGGGTATATCTGGACACTAAAACTGTAAAATTACATTGCAAATGACCCTCAAAATTAGACTGCAATTAAAGAATGGAGTCAGTAAACAAGGCTCTCAGCCCGACGACTTCATTCACCAGGGAAAAGATGTGCTACTACAAGTGCCATCTCCTGGGAAGAATCTGCTAATAGGACTGAAATGCAAAGTGATTCAAAACTGTTTAGGTAGCCAGACTGGTTACAGATAGAGCGGATAGAAAGGACACTAGCATTCAACCAAAAATGGCAAGCCTGGATGCAGAGGTTGAATATGGCAATTTGTACTTGTGGAAATGCATGAAATGCTGAGCACCCTCAGACCAAATAAAAATCAGCAGTAGAAGCTCAGGAGGTGAGCCCTCTCCCCTCCACAGGTTAACCCAGTAATATACTATATGTACCGAGAGGCTCAGACACAATCTAGACATTTCTGAGTAATTAAAGATTTAGGCAGTTTTCAGTACTACAGATCCATCCAAGAAAGGCAAAGTCCCCTTTCCAGGCATTTCAATGACACCAAAAATAACATTACTTTGGAAAATACATACTAAGTGCAGTACACAGCACGTTAAGGCTATTTTATTTCCTGCCTTGTTTTGCTATTACACTAATGCCATCTTTTTCATTCACACACATTGAGCATTCCCTTCCTGCAGGCATTCAACTCTTGCTTTGCTAGTGTTTTGAAATCTTCTCCTTGTCTCTTAATAATTCCATATTCAGTTCCTGCCCTGAAGTCTACCTTTGTAATAAGTAAGCCAGTGTGTTATGTTAAGAGTATAAGCAGCCTAATTTTGATCTGACTTTAAAGAATAAACACACTAATTAAACATTAGAGAGGAATCAATCAGGATACTTCTGGTCAGCCCCGAGTAGCTGCAAACCCAAGCATAGATGGCTGCTGTCTAACCCATTACAATCAGCCTTCTTAATCAGCTTGCAAGGCCCAAGTCTACTGGTCAGCAGATGTCCCTGACACTTTAAACAGAATTTATTTTAAACTCCCTTCCCCCTAAACAGAGTTATTCAGGAAGTGTTTTGTGATAATGCAAAATGCCAGTTGGGGGGAAAAAAAACAACAAACAAACAAACAAAAAAAACACAGAAAAGTGTGGGGCAGGGGGGGGGGGAAGGAAAAAAAAAAAATCACCATCCATATTCAACACCAGACCCAGGGAAAAGGACCAGCGAGGGACAAAGCAAGCCACAGGAAGCACTGCTGGGTCAGCAACAGAGGAAGACCAGGGACAGTACACCAAGCAGCAGACCAAGTCAGCTACAAGTGATGCTCATTTAGAAAGCTTACCAGAACTGTATCTGCTTGACCTCCACTACAACGTACCTGTTATTTCAAGCCAGTTCCTATCACATCTATAGCAGTGGGATTACTACTACAGCATTAGCTACACAAACACTTTTTGGCTTCTGTTGATTTGTGTCACCATCTAATTTTAGATGAACACTTATCCAATCACTGCTTAGCCAGTAGCTAAATTTAGAAGGAGGAAAAAAAAAAGAAACTTTTTATAACAGAGAATGAATATTTTAGGTTTTGCTTGTGTATCTTACCTGAGCTGCAGAGTAATTAGAGGCTCCATATTCAAACTGTAGATTCACTAATGTAACCAAACATAAATTTTGTTCTACAGCATAAACCACATAAAAGCTGATTATAACTGCACCACTCCCAATCTAAAAATAAAGTGGAAAGGTTTATTTATACTGCAAGCAGCATCTTGGATTTAAGCTATAACTGCAGCTGCCAACTCCATGAAGTAAGGTCAGTTATTCCCACTGACAAGTATTTAAAACCAAATTACTTTTCAAACAACCCCCTTCTTGAAAATAAGTCTTAAAACATTACTATCTTAAGTCAAATGCTCAGGATCAGAGGGCCAATAGTTAGATCTGCAGACACAGTATCAGTACAATTCAACGTGCATTTTTAGACTTAACACATCACAATATTTAAATGTGTGCTTATAAGCATTTTTCATCCCTTACAAATAAAGTCGAAGGGTCATCCCAGGTAATCAGAGACAGTTTGGTTGTACAACAAGCTTTGCAAAACCTGAAAAGAAACTGTACTTAAGACGACTGCTGTCATCTACACAGATACTCCCTCACTGATCAAGCAAGTGGAATTTTCAGATCAGTATCCCATCTCTCCTGCCACTGAGGTTGGTTGAGTCTCTAACTTTAGATTTCAATGGAAACATCAGACCAGTCACAAACATGGACTTTGGAAGCAGCACACTAAATCTGTAATTTTGAAAATAAAAACCAACATAGATAGCTTTTCTTTATGTCTGTCCTAGCTAATGCAGCAGCTAGGTTAAGCATGTTTAAAATTGCACCTGCAAGCAGCAGAAGAAAAAGAATTGACAATTATATGTGCAACTACTGAGTAAGCACGGGATGTTTACAGTTTTAATTTCCATGAAGAGAGGTGCCAGCTCCTCTACCCTCAGCTTGAAGGCATATTGAATGGTTGTTGATCCGTATTCACAGAAAGGAGCCCAAACCTACACATAGCCACTGGCTTGCCCTCCTCAACACTAGCTGTACATATATGTAAATGCAATTATCCTTAAAAGTCGCCTTCAAGTAAGAGACACCACAGTATTTGCAGATTTATCTGTACTTCCTTATGCTTTAGGTCCCACTTCCTATACGGAGGGCTGGCTGCAGAGCCAGAGAAATTCTGGCAATGGGAACACCCTGTATCTACCCGTTGTCTTTCTTGAAATGCCTACAAATCACCAGCTTTCTCTAATGCGCTAGCACCACTGCTTTAATTCCAGTTCTGAGAACACACTAATTAAGAGACAAGCTTCATGGCTTCGCACCAACAGCCTAGCCTTACAAATGAGGCTAAGCATGCCAGCTAAAATTCTCTGTGGATAGTGGACATCTATCCATGATGAACTACACTGAGATCTGGTGTGGTTTTTCCTCACTCATCTGCATACACAGCCAAATCAGTATTACCTCTGGTTACCAACAACAAGACCAGTTTCCTCCTCTCACCCAGAACAACTCATTGCTACAAAGAAATCCTAGTTATCAGAATACAGACACCAAGACAAATGGTGACACTAATTAAAAAAAAAAAAAAGCTATCAACTCAGGCCCAGTTACAGACTGGTCGTTAGGGACCAGATTATCATTTTTATACGGTCCCATTAGGGGATACACTCCTGCTGTATCTTAATCACATAAAGTCTCATTTATTAGAAAAATGTGTTTTGATTATTGTCCACAAATCAGTTCGGAGCAGTAGAACAAAAATCCTCAGAAACAGCAAGAGCTATGCTGTTCTCACTTGGGACCCTATTAACAGGCCTTCCTCCTCTTCTCTTCTGGGCTTAGGTAACAGACTTCCTGCTAAGCAGCTGCATGCCTCTGCTGTTAGGCTCGGGGGGGGAAAGTTACAGCTATCCTAGTCAGTAATTCCAAACGGCAGACTCATGGCATCTGCTCAAGTCTGCTGTATCAAGGCTTTCTTCTTTGCAATCACGTGCATAAGTCATTGCTGAATTTCATGCCCTAACTGCTCCAGCCACCAAATTACAGCACAGCAGGGATGAACGCTGCCTGAACAGCGTACATTTACAAAAAGCTGCAAACTGTAGTATAATGGAGCTACACTGATTCCCAACACAAGGCTAATCATCTTTGTGACAAAAACCAGTGTCAGGAGCTGCTGCACTATTACAGCTATTCCTCTTTACAGCACTCTTGAAAAGGTATTTCAAAGTTGGCTTCACTCACAAGATTCTAAAGAATCTCTAGCATGTCAGCCTGCTGTTAGAAACTGAAAATCCACAGGTTTTCCTCAGAGTATCAGACATGCTCTTTAAATAGCTAGGGGGGTTTTTTTGTGTTTGTTTGTTTGGTTTTTGTTTGTTTGTTTTTACATTTCTTGCATATTTAACCAGTACACATTATGAAATTCTATTAAGAATAATTACATAAGGTTTAAATATAGTTGTTGTGAATAACTATAGAAAACCTATATCCTGAATGGCCTTCTATCAAACCACACACAGTGTTTGCGATTGAAAGAATTGAAGAAAAACCAGAAGACTGAAATTTTGAAGGACTTTATCACCTAAGCGCAATTTTCAGAGAGTCTATTCTCTCAGTAGAGATGCACTTAATTGAAGAAAACAAAATTTCAATGAAAACCTGAGAACTTGCTACTTTGTCAAGTCAAAAAAAAAAAAACAAAACAAAACACCAAACACTGTGGCAGGGAGAAGGCTGCAAGAGATCTGAGAATAAATACAGTTTTAATCAAACTTGTCTCATTCTCCAATCCTGGAAGAAGCTTCAATGTTGTTATAATCTGGGACCCACTACAATACTTCTCAAGCAGATGTTTCGTAATTGTTAGAAGAGAAAGCCGCCACAATGCAGCGGCTTTATGTCCTTTCCCTCCCTCTTTCTTCCAAACAACTGAATACTTGTTAAACAGGAAAATAAAAACCCAACAGGGCCCATCATAGGCTCTGCCCCAGATTTTGAAAGAACCAGCTTTTGCAAACATCACATCAAGAGAATGTTTTCACAATTTTTAAAGAGATCTTTCTTCTGTTAAGTAATAGGAAAGCAAACATTCCTTTGCAGTTTGTTCCACCCAACAACGCAAAATGGAGAAAAAGAAAATGAAAGTGACCACAAGAGAAGCAGCCAGACTGCATTCTCCAAGCTAAAAAGATAATTACACGGCTGCATCTCTAAAGTTAGTGGCTGTAATGACTTAATCTGTACTTGGGAACATAAAATAGTTTAAAAGCAGGACTTGGCCAATCCTTAGATGTCAACTACAAGTAATAAAGCTGACCATATTCTGCAACTCAGCTTAATTCTTTGTACATCAGGGTTGGGAGAAGGACTCACACTAAGACAATAGGACTACAACCACCCAACACATTTTAATAATGCAAGGAAATATGGAACATACATTAATACTGAAGTCTGTAATTAGAAAGCAACACTGACCAATGATGAATGAAGACGATTTGACTAATGAATAACTCTAAGCAAGAGGTACAGCTTGCAAGACAGGAGAGTCATCCCTCTGATGCAGCAACGCTTCAGAGATATAAGGAAAAAAATGCAATTACATAGTGACCAGGGGCATACTACCTACTTGTAGAGAGGCTACTTTTGAAGATACTTCATACTTTTTATGACTTTATACTGTAAATCAAGCTTAAAGATCGACTGTACTGTAGCTAGCTTATTAATCCCAAGATCATTCGTGACTGCAATAAAATAGACTCCTACCAAAATAACAGACCAATACTGCATATTTCTCCTGAACACCATGTATTTTAAGTTGGAAATGGTCTTGATTTCAATCAGCAACATTTATACATGCCATAGTGCAAAAGACTGGTTTGTATTTCTGATGGTAGAAATCCTCTTGATGGGCTTTAGCCTACTCTTTCAGTTACATTATTCCACAGCCACAAGCAAGGCTCTCTCCTCATGATCTAAAGCAGATGGACTTCTCTTAATGATCATGCACAGCATCAAATCAGAAGAGTAACAGGACAGCTGACTTAGCAGTTTAATAACAAAGTTTTTTTATGTACCGTTAATAGCTTTTTATGTTTATCAGTGCCCTTTCAAGAACTCTGCTGTTCAGTGTTGTATTCAGAGTGTAGCTACATGTTACATTCTTCATAAAGTAAGTTTCCAGACCAAGGAAGTAAACTAGAACTATGTTTAAGGTCTTAAGAAGTCAAAGAGGATTATGAGCTCTTTCTCTAAGAGAAGCAGCCAGTGCAACCTTCCAGAACCCTGACCCTTCAGGTTCCCGTTTATATTTCTGACATTATGCTTCCCATCCAGCCTCCCTGTCCTTTCTCTTGAAATACCAGACTATCAATTCCTTAACTAGTCAAAAGACAAGCAATCTTGAGATTTTTCCCTCCTACCCTGACACTTTGACTCTTCCTCTAAAGACAATTAGGAAAAAAACATAGTGATACTGCCAAGATGACTATGATACACCATTACTAGACACAGTTACTCGTCCTTGGGATTCCCTGATCAAGAGTATTTCCAAAGCGCTGAGAAGAGTCCTACAGTTTAAGCAGTGCAGTATTATGCCTCACAGTAATCAACGTGTCACAGTTCTCCTCATAACTCTTTTTTTCACAGCCTAAAACAAAACCTGAGGATCCAAGAGTCAACAAGGTTTTTGTGGAGGGTATTTTGCTCTAGGAAAGAGTCCACAACATACAGAGCACTGGGTACCTCCAGCAGAGCAAGGCTGATGACTTAAGAAAACTATCCAAGTGAGGTCACTTAAAAACACCTTGCAAAAGATAGCTCATTTTCCCAAATTTGGCTAAAGTGAGATACTTGCAAATTATTGTTTCAAAGGTGTCTCCTAGAACATGCCAGGATAACTTCCAGAAAAAAGAAAAAAAAAAAAATCCTAAGAATAGCAGCAAGAGTCTACCAATCTTAAGTTATTGCAAAGACCACTTCCATAGTAAAACGTTTTGAGATTTATTGGGTTTAGGGCAAGAAGGCCTGTATAAACACACTGCCTGCTTTTTACCATAACATCGTTCCTGTCTTCAGGCTGAGCTAAAGCATAATACTTATTCAGGTGGCAGGATCTACCACATCCTCTGAACAGCTCAGTAGTTATTTTCCCTCACTGTTTAAAACATACAACTTCTAGATCAATAGCTCTAGCTGGTACAGGTTTTTCAGCCTCAGCTCAGTGGCACATCAGCAGGCACCTGTTTTTACATAGCACCACAAGACACTTCTTATTTAAATCCACCTTTGAAGGCAGGTACTGACTCTCAGACAAACACCAATTCTAACAAAACCAAAAGGCATCTGGGGGACAGCCTCTGCCACTATGACAATCTCTACCTCATTCATCACACTGAAACCTGGTATCATTTTAGCTATTCTAGCAAGTCTGTTTCCTACACATTTTGAAATGGATAAGCAAGGGCTCAGACTTGCAGAATATTAAGTGCCTCTTCGCAAGATGCCACAAGGGTAACTCCCATACATTTTAACAGAAGGGGAATGATTCTGCATTTGAGTCAGAGCTGGCCAGGCACACCAGTGTCTGAACTGCACCAGCAGCAATCTGGCTGCCCTCCCCCATTAGTTAATACCCTGGGACAAGAAGAACTGAAGAGTGCAAAGGGACTACAGCTGACTTACAGCACTAATGTGGAAACAGAATGCCTCCTTCCCTTTTTCGATGGCTGCTGATCTCCAAGGGGGAAGTTGTTCTTTTGTTGCAACTCCAACTAATAGCTGACCACTTTCCCTGGTTTTCACTTCATCAGATTAACACTTTGAATCAAATCTATTAATCTCCCTGTTCCTCTGCAGTAAAAGGACTTTTAAAGTAAGAGATCTTTTAAAACCGTAAGATACTGATGTTTTCAACCAATATGGACAATCACCCTGCCTGGTTTTGCACAGCCTGGATGTTGGGAATGGGGACACACACCACAGAAGCGGAAGTTCCACAGAACTGCCAGATAACCAGAAGTGACTACGGTCAAAGATTACAAAAAATTTCACAATAAAATCATGCCACTCACTATCACTGAGCATAAACACATCACAAGGGACTTCCTGTATCCTCTCCCCCAAGAACTGACCCTTTACTGAACTGCCTTTTCATTAAAAATACCACTTACAGATCTTCCTCCATCATAAAGAACAGATTCATGTTTATATATAAAGTCTATTGTATTAATTATAGCGGTTGTCATGAGCCCATTACAGCAAGCTCATACTACACAAATTAAAGCCCTCCACTGCTAAATTTTAGTGCTTTTTCAATTAATTAAATTCTAATACACACACACAAAGAGAAACTATTGAAAACCAAGGAACTATACGGATACCTGTAATTTTAAAAATAAAACCCAAGACTGAGGTTATTGCTCAACTAGAGAGCTATTTTACCTGCAGGCAGGACAGCCACCAACTACTACTACAGAAGTGGTGGTAGCAGGCTGTTGAATAATGGTGTACGTGCTCGAATAGTTTGGCTGTGATGCCGGTGGGGGAACAGCATACCCTAAAATAAGAAAAAAACCTCAATCACCACACGTAAGGCACAAAGAACAATGATAATAATTAAAAAGTATGGAAACAGAACATGGAAAAAGATAAATAGAAATGTAGTCTTGATTGAGCACTTTAAGAAGCTCTATTAAAATCAGAGTTGGAACACACTACTCAGCACATCTAATAGCAAAGCCACTTCATAAACCCAAGTATCTAGCACAATTTAACCATCTAAAAAGGACACTGAGGTAATAATTAACTTTGAGAATTTGTTTTAACACTGTTTGAGCACCATGGAAAAACAGTTTAAACAAACAATGATCACAGCTTTCACTTCTGGACGTTATATATCAGGTATGTCCCACTCCAGCGGACAAACTAGTTGAAACAGAATAAATCTTCCTCTGGTTTCCAACTTAACATCCATATATTAAGTTTCTAACTGGAGAGAGGTAGGAGCGATAGGATGCAAGTGGAAAGGAAGCAGGTTGCATAGCACAGAAAAAAAACCCACAACTTTCAGAAAGCCCATGTTAGCCAGTGAATGTGGCATTTTAACAGCTGTAGTTAGAAAACTACAAGAAAACACAAGCCATTAACTACTGCATTAACCTTAAAAATTTTTTTTAAAAAAATGCTTTTTAAAGGGATGGTTAGATGTATGCAGTGTAATAATACAGTCAAGATACACTTTGCCCACGTACAATCCATTTTGAGCTTCTCTCCCAGGGCACAGTTCTCAGATTTTCTTGAATCAAGTTACGCATCTGTGAAGCCGACCAACCTCACTGTTTAAACTTAAAATAATCAGTAATATTTGTATTGTAGGAAAATAAGCTCCAAGTTATTAGCAGGAAATGAATCTATGGCCTCAAGATTCAACCCAATGTTTGATGACCGAGGTCTGTGTTTGCTGCATTCAGTGGTTTTTTTGTAACTTTTGAAGCATTCCCTTAACTCTACAGAGCCTTTCCTGAAAGGCTACTTCTTTCTTTGATGGAGGTTAGTATTAATTCAATTAACAGAAGTACTGTATCAACTCACCTGCTTAAGTCTCTCCAAGACTACTGAAGTGTATCAGAAAAAACAAACATTAACCAGAGTACAGTGAAGTGCATGCAAAGAAAAGTGCAAGTTCGGGGTCTGTTTTACTGCTAGCACAGCTGTGCCTCTTTGCCATTGTTTTGAGGCGGAAAACCCACACATCTGAGGGATGCATGCAAACTCAGTCGGTATTTTGGGGAGGGCAAAACACAAACGAGACGTTACCTAAAGGCACCTAGGGAAGGAGGGGAAAGGGAGGTGGCGCTTTTGAACACCGGGATCCCCCGCACGCCCTCCTCCCTGCGCTGGTTTTAAGCGTGAAAACTGCGACGATCCAACCGCCTCGCTGCTGACAGGGAAGCCCCACGCAAGGGAGGCTCGGGAGTTTCCCCCGCTCTCCCCGCTCCTGCCGGGCAGCCTCCCCACGGCGCAGGCCACGGCCCTTCTCCAGAGCCTGCAGCCCCCGGGGCACCACAGGCGCCGCCCCCCCTCCGGTCACCGGGAGTGAGCCTCTCCAGAGCCGC
>NW_009231089.1:0-14344 GCF_000690835.1 Fulmarus glacialis | reverse complement strand
AAACTATTCTATGATTCTGTGATTCTACTGTAGCTATAACACAAATGCTGCTATGTCTGGCTTGCTAAGGACAGCAGAGATTTGTAAACGTGTAAGTGAGAACAGTTATTGTCCATAGCTTCTACATCTCCTCTAAGTCTCTCCCCTGCCAACACCTTAAGCACATACCACAAACAAGGTTCTTTTCCTTGTTTGTGATTCAAGGCCAGGCTCACCACTCCTAAGTGAAGACATTATAGTACGTGTAATAATAATAGCCCACCTACCATAGCATTGCTGCTTAACCATGAAACTTTACTTTTTCTGAAGCCTTTTTATACTCTGTTCTTTTTGATCAGTCACATCTACTTGCTGTGGTGGTTTTAAGTAGTCATCATGTTGCCTACAAACAAATGTACTCTGTTATTACTCCAGCTGCGAACCCTTCTGCTTTAGTTGAACCAGTGAGAAGGTTGCTGCTGTAAATCATCTTTATTGGTGAGATTTTGAGCCAAATCGTGTATGCTGCCCATGCCCAGATCAAGCATTGCTTCTCCTCCCATGGGTTCCTGATCAACCACTCAAAGAGGTCTACGTAGTGTTTTAACTTCTTCATGTTTTAACTGTGGCATGACATTCAAAGCAGTATTTATCCAAGGTACAGACAGCTCCCCTTAACTGTGTTTCCTGACCTTGCAAACTGATCTGTTTACCACCATTACCACCACTCCAATCAGAGAAACAGTCCTAATGCTCACTACCCTTGCAGCCAGGTAGGGAACGCCTGCCCGACTCTGGAGCCAGTCCCAGATCTTTGGATGCCTTTAGCGTGCAGCATCACTTTTCACTGGCACAGGGCACACTGCCTGCCTGTTACGCAGCTACTCATGTTCCCACCAACAGCCTTCCTTCCATCAGCTTCCCGGTCTGCTTATCCTTATTAATATCTTTATTAACATGCTTTTTAATCCAAGGCATCTGAAACCCAGACTTACTTCCTTGCTTTTGGCATTTGCACAGATGGACATATACAATTGTTTTCAAGTTCTCTGCATTCACCTTGAAGTGGAATTCTGTGTAGCTGTCATCAGGTTATGGAAACAAGGTTTAAGGATACATAGACCCTTCAGTCCCCAAAGACGACATCTCTGTTGCACATCGTCCAAGCACACAGACGGCACGAAGTCAGGCACAGCAGCCACAGCTATTTACCTTCAAAAACACTACCCAGATAAAGTGGTCGTATTTTGTATCACTTGGTGGCCTAGACACCACAGGAAAGGGAAGGTCTATGTTCATTCTCCTCAGCTTGCTGAGGATTCAAGCCAACATCTGTCAGGCCTCAGAAGACCAGGGTAAAGCGAGGGGGGAGCAGGGTGGAGGGCACCCGCCTGCTGAAGCAGTCATGGCACAAGCAAGAACACAGCTGGGTCAGGAGGAAATAAATGAACAACTAGGAGGCTGAGACTGAGGCTTTGCCATTGCAGAGCTCAGTTGGGAGGAGAATCGCCTAACTTGGTCCAAGGCCTCCTTGGATTCATCTGCACTAGCTTAGTTCAAAGCCCCTCCTAGGACTTCCAAGGCCAAGACGCATCATGTGGCTTCTATTCACAGACCATGACCCCATCCCTACACCACAAACACAAAGGCAAACATTTCCCTCCAGCCTCCTAACGGGATGGCCACAGCCAAACTGCCTCCCTGGGGCCAGCCAAATACATTCCTTCATCCTTAGCGATACGCCCTTACTCAGGCATCCAGGACTCCTCTTACCTTCTTTAAAAACCACCATGTTATTGGGAGCACAAGCTGTTCCCTTCTGCACAGGAAGCCCCAACACTGGCTGTCAGCGAACGTATTTGACATTAACTCTTACTGGCCCCACTGGAAGGATGGACATATTGAGCACCATTACCAGGGATTACAGCGCACTGCCATGAGGTGCTTACAGCCAGGGACTACTCTCAGATAACTGCAATCTATAACAAGTGGTTATCCAAATAGATGGTCTCTGCAGAGAGACACGTACCTAGGACCTCTCCACAAACACAGTAAATGCATTCAGGAGCTTCTGAAAGGCATGAACCTGTAGATGGAAAAGATACTTTGTCATCCAGGCTGGGCTGACAGGCCAAGATATCTCTGTCTTTTAAGCGTGAAGTCTAAAAAACAGGTAATCTACCCTTGTTCAAGTAAAATAGCCTTAAAGTTATTGGGGTGCAGTGATACGGTGTCTAGAAAGAGAACAACAGAATAACAGTGAGCAGAAGTCCCTTCACGGAGAGGTGTAATTAACACTACAACAAACACTGCAACGAACTGTAACGAACTGCAACTGCACTGTAACGAACACTGCAATTTAATAAAACAGAGATCCAAACTTTTGGTCTCATGAGACAGCAGATCCCTAAGCACAGGATATATCCAAAGCAGTTTCTGTGAGAGTAGAAAGCTGCGAACTAGGTCTGGAACACGGAAGTGGTAAATGGAAACCATCTCCAGAAGGTCCTTGAGCTGACAGTATATAACTGCACTAACAATACCTGAGGTCTGTGAGTGTGGCACATTTGGCCACATACTAGTAAGACAGATTTGGATGTATGTCCCGCATTATCAGAACTCAAAGCTCTAATTAACAGACTCAAAGGTCCTGAAACTATTTGGACACAGGGACATAATGAGTTTCTCTAGAGAAGTGTGGCTGAAGGAAGTCTAGACAACTAGTGCAGAGGAAACGTATAACGTTAGGGGAGATAAACCCCACCCTAAGTAGGTATTTCAAATATTATCATAATTCTTTCCGCAAAATCTTCCATGAAATGTCTTTGCACATCTTATATTTGGCAATGGTCTGAAGTTTGCACTTACTTGTGCAGCTTAGTCCACCTCTAATACTTTGATATAGCGTGAACATGACAAGTGGTTTCTTCAGCTCAACAGCACTTCTGGATGCTTGTGAGCAAGTCACCCTGCTGCTATTTTTTTGCTTGTTATTTTATGAAGCATGTACTAAACCAGACAATATTTGCATAAGAAACTACAAAAATTATTCTGAGTATATCAGCACAATAACAGGCCCATTAATAGTACCATTGAAGCAAGGCTAGTCTAGATGTCAGCCTTCCTTTCCGATTCATCAGGCAAGACACATAAAGGTTGAACCAGCTACAGTGAAAATACGGGTCTGCTTTGTGTTTCTTTGAAGCACGGTCACACTTCATCTGACTGAAAGACTCCCAGTACCACACCATGGTCTTTGGTTGGCTGGAAATGGGGAAGAACCATGTGTGACAGGGAATTTGGTCAGCTACTCTGCCCCATATCTATGTGCATATGTAAGAATGTGATGAAGCTGCACACACAGAAGTGCAGGACTGGGAAGCCTGGGCTGCATTCCTTACGTGAATATTTGCATTGGATATTTTATTGCATTTCTCAGTCTCTGTGATTAATGTTTTCCAGGGAATTTCTAAACACCACGTTGACTTGATGCCTGTTAGCACCTGGAAGTAATGGACAGACTCCACAAGCCCTGTAGGAGCTTTGCTAATACAAGCCAACAGACTCTGTAGAGAAGCAACAGCTTTTAGCAGACAAATCGGCAAAGCTGGAAAAAACTAATTTTAAGACAATTTTCTTTGGATAAGACACATTCCATGACTGATATGCATGGGTAATTAAAGGGATGCTTTCACTCTCCACTGACCTTCTAAAGGTGACTTCTTGTGGGTTTTTTGGGTATTTATCCAACTGATGCTGGTAACACCCAGAGCATAAGGTCTGGAGGCATGCCAATAGTTCTGTAATATCTGTGTGCTTTGGGGAAGAATGTCAGTGTAAGCATTTCCTGTAAGTTTCAATATTCCTTCCAAATGAACAAAAAATTGCACCTTCAGAAATTAGATACATTGGAAATTGCAAGAAAACATTAGTAAAAGCAGCAAACTTGAAAACAAACCAGCCCATGGCACCTAATTCTCTTTTGGTAAACATTTTTGGGAAAAATAACTCATGGAATTATCACCACCTTTAAAAATAATCTGAAGTATACAAATAAATTAAGTTTAGTCACCTCACTTTATGGAGCCACTTTATGGCTTAAAGACTACAAGATGAACTCTGAGCACCTTGTTGACCATAGTACCCTCAGTTGAACTTTTTTAGAAATATAGCAAGAGACCTAGTCAAATGAAAAGATTCATAATAAAAAAAGAAACTGAAGCACCCCAGTGAAGTTGTTCCTCTAGGTTTATGATCCAGTCAATTACTAAGATAACAAAACAGGGAGAACCCATGCTTCGCAATTAATTTCCACTACAGGCAAGACCATAGCAAATATTCTCAATTCCATACAAAGATTGAACACAAAGACCCTGAGCTAACAGTAGTTCATTGCAAAGTAGATGCTAGCGCCTGACAAAAACACGGGCATCTGGAGAACTGAGAAATACAAATCTTCCTGCAGATTCACCCCATCCAAAATCACAATCTGACTAGTGAATGCATTCACTCAGGATTCAAAACCCCATGGCAGATTACTGTGGTCCTTCATCTTCAGCACAGGAAGGGAGGTCCAACTAGGGAAGAACATTTTTCTTTCCAATCAGTTTTGTTTTCAGAAATGCAATTCACCTACTCATGGAGTTGAGTGAGAAGTGGCAAGTCCCTGAGAATAGGTGAAAAGGTACACTACAGAGGGTGCAACCAGACTTGATCACAAGGTTTTGTGACTGTGCCCAGCAGCCTCAAATCTGTGATAAAAGTCATCCACAATCTACTGACACAAATCAGGCAATCTCTACAGGGAAGTTAGGGCAAGCAAACAGCAGCAAGGGGAAGAATGGCTACACCATCAGGAAGGATGCTGAGATGAAGAGGTCCTGGGGACTCACTTAGTTACAATGACCTCCTCAGTAGGTCATAGTGGTAGGAAGACTGCACAGGCAGCACTTAAATAGGACCAGCCATTTTGGGTCAGACCAAAGATCCAACAGACCTTGGCATAGGGAGCAGAGAGCAATATGCTCCTAAACACATACATTGATAGTCTGGACCCGGAGCCACCATTTGAGGCACAGCAGAAGGCACTCCTGGGATGACAGAAGGAGGCGGGCAAGAGCTGCTAACTGCTGGGAGAGTAGCTGCTTGAGCAATATCACACACTGGTAGTGCCGCAAAGAGTGTGAGACCATCCTGCTCCCAAACAATGGAAGTTTCACCATGTGGCCTGGCAGAGCTGAACCCCAACACTAAGTTGACTCATCACTACGTGCTCAGGCCACCTCTTCCAGGTCTGCAAGCTCCAGCCAGCCTTGGGGTGATAGTGCTTCCCCCCAAGCTCCCCACCTCCATCCCAGCAATTTCACAGGATACAACCAGAACAAAGGGAGCAGTCTTTGACCTTCACCCAACCACTGCTCCCCTCTGCTTAGGGTGCAACCAATACCACTGATCATGAGAAACTGGGCTATGCAGGGCAGCAGCTCTGAGGTGTCCAGCAACTTGTTGCACAGCCTTATCTGTGTGTTCGCTGAGCCTCAAACACCTCTAAGAGCTGAAAGTACTCTGAGCTGTTCTCTAATACCTACTAGGGCTTGTTAGCAGCGACTGGCTGAGGAATAGGTCCAGAGTCCCCAGACATAACAAAGAGGGCAGGGTGCAAGCAGGCCACAAATCATGGTCTTCATCTTCCAGTGAAGACTCTGAAAGCAACGAACAGGCTACGTGAAGTCACAGGGCCTCCTCGTCTCCTCCTGGCATTCCCATTCCTTTGCTCATGCCCATCACCACCATCAGCTAACACTCACCAACTCCTTGCACGCCTTCAAAAAGGGTGGGAACTGTCAGGGCTTCATCTCCACCTTCTTATTTCAGGGGTCATGATAGTTTTCAGATGTCTTTTTGAAAAGGGAAGACAGGACAGTCTGGTCATCAGGTGAAAGATTAGCCCCCTCAGTCAAACCAATGGAAATGTGCAAAAGGAAGTTTGTTTACATTTGAATGTCTTTGACAAATTACTGTGTGTTGTTTGACAGAATTAGCCTGCTGAATAATCTGCTAAGTCTCAGTCAGAACAAACATAAAGCAGAACAAAGCAGCGGAAAATAACATTAATAGGCTGATGCAGAAGTGGCTTGATACTTGTCTGGAAAAGACACCATTTGGCTATGTTAAGTTGAGGACTATTTTATGTACCAGTGGGCCAGAAGTGCTTTTCTGAGTTTTTGACACTTTGCTAGAGCAAGTGGGATGACAGTCCTCATGGCGAGAGACAGCACCATCACTAATCCCAATAGCAAACCACCCCACAAATATGGAGACCCATAGAGGCTGGAAGCTTGGTTACAGAACATAGCAGCCCAATTCTCAGATCCTTTTCCCATCTTCAGTCAGACTAGCCAAGAGACTAGATCAGCTGTTGGTGGATTTTAAAGGCATGTCACACCTCTCTCATCCTGGAACAGGATTTCTCTGGGTAGTGGTGCCGACAGGCTTTTACCTGAACATAAGGCAGGGAGTCTTGAGTCTCAAATTACTCCCTATTTGCTCTCAGTCACCCCCTAGAAACCTCCTCCATGCCCTGCTGGACTTCCAATTCCTCGCCCACTTCAGTGGCAGTTTTCTGACCAACCATCACAAAGTCTGTCTTGTCCCCTGGAAGGGAAAATGAGGATGAGTAGTGTTGCTAAGGAGTACCCCTTTCAACAAAGGGCTCAAGTAGCAACATTTGCAAAGCTAGAGATACGGGGAAGGTAGCACTAATTTAGACAGAGGTTCGGGAAAAAGGGTACCCCATGGCACCAAATCCAGCCACTTCAAATGGGCTTAGTCTTTGACACCTGAAGTCTGTGCCCTCTCACAGACTATTACCCCTGCCACATCAGAGTCCTCCCCTTTCTTACAGCTTGTCAGAAGGACTGCCTATGGAGGTACCCCCTCACAGACTTCAACATCTAATGAGAAAGCAACCAGAAGATAATAGACATA
The DNA here is from genome assembly GCF_000690835.1 of Fulmarus glacialis. Taxonomy (NCBI): domain Eukaryota; kingdom Metazoa; phylum Chordata; class Aves; order Procellariiformes; family Procellariidae; genus Fulmarus; species Fulmarus glacialis. The sequence goes on along the minus strand of NW_009231089.1, from coordinate 7,378 downwards.
GACAGGAGGAAGAATGATCTCCAGCTACTAAGAAGGAGACACAAAAAACAGTACAAGCGACGATGCTAGAAGATGGAGAGTCTGTGGCCAAAGACAATACAGCTATAAACAAGCAGGGGATGCAGTCATGTTTGTGTGTGTATTTTCTTCACAGAGAAGTGTGAGCAATGTAACTGTAGAGGAGTGAGCATGGAACAAGAGGAGGTACCGGTCCTCCAGCAGAATAGAAGGTGCAAGGACAGAAGGAAGTTGGGATAGATAGCACAGGTGCAGACATGGGGTCAGAGAAAGCGAGAACAGAAAAACTGAAAAGTAGAAAAAACAGTGTGAACAGAGACGATGGTTAGATGAGATAGAAATAAACTGTAAAAAGAGGAGGATGAGAAAAGTTGGAAGAAATAAGAAAAGTCTAATGCTAAATGGGGAAAGTAGTAGAGCGAAAAAGGACCTAAATGTTTAAATAAGACTGCTCTGTGCAATGAAAGGAAGGCTCTACGCGCTGAATTAGTAAGAAGGAAAATATTTGGAAAAGCAGCCAAACCAAAGTGATTTTCAGAAGCATAACAATGGCAGCTGCAACATCATCTCGTCAACCTCGCAGAAATTAAATCAACAGGTACACAGAATGCCTACCTGCAGTGTGCAGAAGTCAAGAGATTAGGTCCTTCAGCTAACTTACTGTCCAGGCAACTCTGTTTCTATATAAACAAATATGAATAATTTTTCTAGTTTTTAACTTACAAATATCCAGTTCTGATGATATCTTTTGTTGAAAGTATTTAATAAAACAGTATGCTTAGCACACTCTTAATGGTACCAGCTTTCTTTCTAAAACAGGATGCATATGGTATAGCAGCCAATGGACCATTTTGGAAGGGGGTGATTTGCTGTTACTGGTAGGGAAATAGTTGCACCAAATTCTCAAATGCCAGATAAGAATAGAATTGGTCAAAAAATATTATTCTTCAAAACAATAAAAAACAACAACAACAAAGAAGTTTACATAAATTCTACACTAAGCTACTATTCGTAGCAACCAACTTCTAGAGGGCCTTGTGCAATTACCAAATTGTAAATACACATATAGGTAGAAAAAAACCCTAAAAACCCTCCACCTATAAGCTTGACTTTCAAAAAGTATCTGCAGAGTCAAAAAAGTCCCTGACCAACTTCGTAGTATTCTGTGTACAGTGACACTTCAAATAGCTATAAGAGATTTTGTAAAAGGATGCCAAGCCAAAGGGTAGGTAAGTTTTTGTAAGGCCATTCTAACAGAAGTATTATACAGTAACTCATGACTGAGTCCTTTCAGCAGATACTGTTAAAGACTACGTGAATATCTTCATCCCAAAGAGTCGACAACAGCAGCACTGTGGTCTTGTCACTCCTCTTCTGATACTTGCTACTTTTCTTACATGCTGGTAGCTTGTTGTGGGGGGACGCCAGGTGTAGGCTGGCGAGGCAAAGTATACATGGCCCCAAGAAATTGGTCTGCAATCCGACCTGCTTCTCTCAGTCCACTCAGTAAAGCACCATGAACAGTTGCAGGGTAGTTGCGAATTGTATGTTCTCCCGCAAAAAACAAGCGAGGAATAGGCTGGGGGGAACAGAGAACACTGTTAAGGCTTATTCATGTTCATTCAGATTCTGCAGCAAACAGATACTTTAAGAAGAATGTTAAAAGTCCTCTAATGACACCACAGTCTCCATTAACATGAAGGTGGTGCATATAAAATAGTCTATATTAAAAATATTTTAACCTGTCCTACAAATTACCAAAAAAATTTTTATATACACCTTTCATTTCACAGGAGGGTTTCATGTCTGTAACGACTGTAATATGAGGAAATATTTTGCAATTATTTACCAGTATCTTCGCTTTGATACAAGATAATAAAGCTTTACTTGAAAAACAATACTTTCAGAACCAGATAAGCAGGGGAGATTAACAGCCCCAGCTGTATACTCAAAAAGCATTCAAATGTTGTATCTACAACTCTCTAGCCAAACTGTTAAACATGTTTAACAAGAACGATGCTTTCTGATCCTGGGACATGAACTCTAGCACAGTAAGCAAACAAAAACTTCAGCAATTCACTTAAATTAGCAGTTTCTCTTCAAACTGAGAGCCAAAACAACTATTGACAGTGTAATAAAAAGTAGGAGAGAAAACCAGACTTTCATATATTATATTCTGCAGAGAATCATTTTATCCATAGCTATGTTTATTAATGACTTGTATCACTAGAAAAAGAACCTAAATAAAACCAAAGCCATACATCCTTCTCTGCTAGTGCTTTCAGAATGGCTATTGCTTTCAAAACTTCATCCTCTCAAAGTGAACTAGAGATGACTTATGCCTTCATTGTATTCGCTCTCAATTTGGGAGAGACCTTTTGATTTCTGTTCCTCTCACTCCAGCCTTCACCCTCTTTCAAAATCACTACAACTCACTTAAATATGGTGATGGACAACATAAATATGGAGTATGAAACACAATAGATGTATAATATTATAACACACTGTTCAGACATCACCAAATTGACTTTCTGAATAAAAATGCTCTTCTTCTAGTAAACAAATGACACCAAACCTGGGAAGGCAGAATTCATGAAAAACTGAAGTATTTTACAGGTTCTAATCATTCATCAGAAGATGCAAGTTATCTAAACTTATGTTTACATATGTATGCAAATTACTTAGAAAAATCATCCTGTTTCGAGGTTTTTCTAAAAAGAATTGAGACATCTCTCACCTGAGGAGCACCTGGAATGGCTGGCCCTGGAGTAATTGGCTGAGCCATCAAATCATAGTCATTTCCAGAAGATCCAGCTGCTACATAGGAGTATGATCCCCGGGCCCATGGGTCAGCACGCCAGCGGGACACCACTGTCTCTTTAGGCTAAGACAGAAACTTCAGTTGTTGACACAGTGCAAGTTCTACAGTTGGCGCAAATATAAAAGATGCAAATTGCAAGAATAAAAGACACAAAGTCCTTAAGCTAATGTTAATGGTGGAACTCCAAGTTTATATTGCATGATAACACATACTAAGGTAAATAACTTGTCTTGGTGGCAATACCTTAATTCTTTCCAATATATTACACCAGAACCTACTGCACATAGCTTCTGCACTGGAACTCAGACTTTGTAGTCAGCTGTACATGCACACTGTGTATTGTTTCCTATGTTTATCAACATAATGACAATGCGCACTTCCTACTCCTTTGCCACAGCTCACTGGATATCTCTTCTGATTTGACTATGATATAGGCCTATATCTAGGTCTGTAACTCATCTGGGAAAATGACTGCATGAAGGGCACCTGCACAAACACCTATATTTCTCCAATCCATCTGGTTTGCCAAGGTAATGCTCATAACGAAAGATATTCCACTGAAAGACGCAACAGCGAGAGCATCACCAGGACTCAAACCAGTATCACTCTAAGGCATAACAGCAGTCAAGACAAAACGGGAAATATTCATAACCTTGCAGACATAACATTGAAAAGTGATGGGAGTGAATCTTAAAATAGCCCAGACTCTGTCCAAATGTGTAACTGAGTTTTAACAGGAATCAAACCTTGTAAAAATGCAAACATCAAAACAGGAACCTCATCTCTTCTCCTTGGGCACGAAGAAATTTCATGGAATAATTTCATGGAAGGAAGACAAAGAGGCTCTATCTAGCAAGGGTGTTATCCAGAGACCAGTCCAGCACGCATCGTACCACATTATAGCAAGGGTAGTCTCCTGGACCCTAACACCAACAGATCTGAGATGATCTCTCTGAGGCTGGCCTCAGCTGGACTATAATTGATGTCTTCTGCTGAGTCTGTGGAAAGGCCACAGAGGACTGGGGCCAGTTCCAAGACACCACTGGGGGTTGGAGACCGCATTTCCCAATATGGTCTGATGACTTAATTGAGAAAATTCCTCACCACAATTTTCAGCACTTTTTTATCCAAAAGGTAAGAAACTTGAGTGATGAGCCAGCCCTCATATATTGACTGCTTCTTGAGAAAAAAGCAACCTCACATTTCCCTCCTTGGTGGATGGAGACCACTGTAATGGCACTGTATGTTATCACATGTATGTCTGACAGAGAACTTTGAGGCATTTCATAAATTTCTTAACACTCTCTAGTGATCACATGAAGCATTGCAGTCTAACAGGGAATAAAGCCAAATAGAAATTTTACTTCACTGAGGTAGTTTTGAAGGTATGGCTAACCTAGACACAACTGTAGAGCAGAATACGAAAGTATCAGTTCCCCAGTACTGAGACTGCACCAGTCCAAATAGCAACTGTGGTGTTCATGTGCCCACACACCCATGTATGGGTATGAGTCAACTTTTATTTTCATCCTGAAAAGCAAACGCTGTAATTAGGATTCCCTGTGAACAAGGAGAAGGATGGTTAGAGGATAAAACATGTACTACAATGGAAGTGGTACAAAACTGGAATCCTGCTCTACAGAGGACGTGAAGCTTGCAGAGGTTAGCTGCACAGCAAGGCTGAAAAAGTTTCCATGTGTTGAAGAACAGCAGGGAGAAGAAGTGGTTATATCTATCTTTGGGAAATGAAAACCAAACCAGAAAGAGAAAATAAGACAGTAACAAGAAGCAGCACAGCAACAGGAGGATGGCTCACATTCCAATGAACTGTTGCTTTTGTTTAACTTTTCTACTTCCCTGTTTTGGACAGATACAAGGAACTGCACTTGCACAGCAAGCTCCACTTCACATATAGTTGTTCATCCAATACAACAGATGAGAGTGCAGTTTATCTAGACTGATGAATGGCTGTCCAGAAGACAGCCTCAAGCAAATCTCTCCATTATCAAGTGCTTGTAGTACATAAGCACTTGAACTGTGTATATGTTAAAATAGAGACTCACTTAGAGATCTCGCTTATCACAACAGAGAACTGCCTTCTCCTTTGAATGACTGACCAGATATGGAGTCATTCCATAAGAGGGGATTATCAGTTAATGCACTGAAATATTTTAAAGGTTCAAATAAGTTCTCTAAATTTGATGTTTATTTACAGCAGAATCTGTATATCTCAAGATTCTTCAATTTGCTAGTGTGTGTTTTTCTCACTTGAAAACCCTACTAGAGAGCAGCCGCAGTAAAACACTTCACTCTTGGTTCACTCTGGAGTGATTTCTACATACTACATGATTTCTACAGCACCTGTAGACAGAATAGTCTCAAAGCTCCTCTCGGAGAGAGATCTCATTAGGAAGTGAAATTGTTCTCCAAGAGTTCAGAGAAGGAGCTGTGGGTTTATCAGAAAGGCAAGCCTGGAGTTTCCTTCTCTTGCGTTCTCCAGTCTGAGACGTAAAATTCAACCGATTGAGCATTTACAAAACATGAGATCCGCTCATTAACTAAAAATCCAGGCTTACAGTCAGCTGTGAGGATTTGTCCATCATATAGAAAGCAGTAAAATACCGGGGATAATAAAGCCGTGTTCAAAAAGAGCTCTACAACTATTCTACAACAAAGACAGCGAAGTGAATCTATTCCTCATGTGAAATACCAAGCAAGTAAACAGTCCAATTTACCCCTGACCAAATGCTCAGAGAAGACTAGTATATTACAGTTACCATATATTTTTTCTATTACTTTATAGAAATCTCAGTGGAGCAGAGCTATTTATTTACAACCAATGCTATTTGTAAGAACTGCTTCCACACTGTCTGTTAGGAGAACAGACCAAATACTCAACTAAGTCACAGACACTGTAGGTTGAACAGCTATAAGACTTTTCAAATCAATGTCTAAGTACACAAGCTTCTTTTTTTTGAGTAATATCTAAGTATTTTCTAAACTCCCCCCTTCACTAACCATTCCTTTTACACTTATTGTGCTTAAATAACCGTTGGCTAGCTGCACAGGGAACTGATCCAGATGAAAGATTGCATTTACTCCCTTCCTCCCCCTTCAGTTATTTTCCAGCCAAACCACTTTCTTTGTGGAGTTCACTGGTCAAGAGCTTTACTGTACTTTAGAGAAGGTGCAGAACATGGCAGGGAGTATCTAAGCAGTGCTGTCACTAGCCACGGACAGTCCACTAGCATGGACTGCTGTAACCCCAGAAATGCAAAAGGTAGAAAATTAACTGAAGTATTTGACACTCTGGAAAAGCTACAGTCTTACTCGGTCTAAGACAATCTTCTCCAAAAAAACCCCAAAACAACCAAACTCCCAAAAAACCCACAACCCCAAACAAAAAAACCCCAAAACCCCCAAACCACCCCTCCTGCCCAAAAACCCTGAATAACCAAAAGGTAGTACATATAACAAACAGCTCAATACTGCAGCCAAGCTACTGAGAATTGTAGTACATTCTGAAATGCAGAGAAGTTACCCAAAGACGCTGTCTGTACTAACCTGTGGCACAGCGCTGCTACCAAATATTCCTTTGAGGATGGCAAGGCACCGTCCAACAATGACATCATCACTGATATTTTCCATGATCCCTGCTGCTTCTCCTGCTACCAAGGCCAACAAAATTGGTGCTGGGTGGGGGGGAAGGAGGGAGAAAAAACAATTGAATTATTGAAATCGAATATTTTAATCAGACAAGTTGGACTTGAACAGGCATGGATCTGCAGCTAAGTCATGAGGTTAAAAACTAAACAAACCCAACAAAAATAGTCCTAAATCTTCCACCATCATGTCAAATTACCAAAAGCAAAATGAATTAATATATGGTATGGTGCCATTTCGAATTATCAAGAGAACTCATAGAATCATGGGTTGGAAGGGACCTTTAAAGGTCATATAGTCCAACCCCCCTCCCATGGGCAGGGACATCTTCAACTAGATCAGGTTGCTCAGAGCCCCATCCAACCTGACCTTGAATGTTTCCAGGGATGGGGCATCTACCGCCTCTCTGGGCAACCTGTGCCAGTGTTTCACCACCCTCATTGTAAACAATTTCTTCCTTATATCTAGTGTAGATCTACCCTCCTTTGGTTTAGAACCATTCCCCCTTGTCCTGTCGCAACAGGCCCTGCTAGAAAGTCTCTCCCCATCTTTCTTATAAGCCCCCTTTAGGTACTGATGGGCTGCAATAAGGTCTCCCCCAAGCCTTCTCTTCTCCAGGCTGAACAACCCCAACTCTCTCAGCCTTTCTTCGTAGGAGAGGTGTTCCATCCCCCCTGGTCATTTTCGTGGCCCTTCTCTGGACCCACCCCAACAGGTCCATGTCTTTCTTGTGCTGAGGGCTCCAGAGCGCTGTGCTGGGGGGGGCGGGGGGGGTCTCACCAGAGCAGAGTAGAGGGGCAGAATCACCTCCCTGCACCTGCTGGCCACGCATCTTTTGAGGCAGCCGAGGATACAGTTGGCCGCCTGGGCTGTGAG
>NW_009231088.1:10427-12603 GCF_000690835.1 Fulmarus glacialis | reverse complement strand
GGCTATCTGCCAGGTTAAACCATGACAGTTACCTCCCACTGTGATAAATGAATGTGGATGCAGGGAGGTGCTTCTACACCTGGTGGCAGTAACAGCAGTGTTTCCTCTTGTATCTTTTTTCTCTGAACTATCTGCCTGCATAAATACCCACAGTATAGCCGAACATCTAGGTCACTTTTAAATCTTTAAACAATGAGACTCCCTAAACAGGAACAGTTACCAAGCTTTGGAAGCAAAAATTGTTCTGTCCAGTCTTGTCTAAGAAAGTGCCTGAAGTTTATAGCAGCAAACACTCCCTACCCTGCACTGTTTTCCAGGCAGTTAGGTTGATGTCATTCCTATTTGATTTTCAAGCAGGCTTTAAACCCGTTGCACAGATTATTATGGTGGCCCAGAGGTCCTCAGCTCACAACTCTTAGGTTACACGTAGCTTTTCCAAGAGGTTCCCCAGAAGTTTCTAACTGAAGATTACAACACAATTATTTTGTTTTCTCCATATGGATCCTGCAAGGTGGCTTTTTAAGCTTAGGAAAATGAAATGAAATGAGATGGAATGGAATGAAATGAAATGAGAGAGAGTTAGTCCCTTATGAAGCTGTATGAAATGTTTTGTTCTGTTGTTTTGCATAATACTCTCCATCCAAAAAAAAAAAAAAAAAGGATCAAAGTTTTCCCACTGTAAAAAAAAATCATGTGAAAACTTGTAAAAATATGTAACTTTAACCATCTGTGCAAATCATAATAGTAACTTTGGACCACTGTGCGCAGTAAAAATCAGCTACAGTCAATAGTGGTATTGTTGACCTTGACCCAGAGTGCTGGTCATATTTAAATAGCGATCTTTCTAATTGTATCTCCGTACACCTGGATTTCTGTTTTCCTCTGACTACAGACTGCATCCCTACCTGACCATTATTATGTGTTGATTCCATCCCTCCTTCTCCCTCGGATGGGATGACATGTGTAATTGGAAAATAATGACAGCAGTACTGTGAATAACCCCAATAGAAGCTGAGAAGTTGGGTCAGATATAGCTGGCTACTTAATAAACATGCTACTGCGTGCTACAAAATGCACACGCACACACACACACACACACATAATGCAGAGTTTCCCTCTTGAACTTCTTTTTCCCAAGGTGAGTCATCATGGGGCTAAGACTCTTGTCTCCTCCTGGTCTGATCCTGGAGAGAGGAGCCATGGCAACTTTCTACTGTGGCACTTTCCAGATCAGAACTTACCCCGTAGGGCTGTAGACAGTTGAGCATAATTTAAGGAGCCCCAAGGCTTTTCTAAATTGCACTGGAGACCAAAGAACGACAAATACGATTTATAGCCACCTTGTTTTTTCCTCCTTTCCTCAGCCATGCCAAGCTTATACTGGCTTCAGCTTAAGCATCTAAATTAGTTCTTTTTGTACTTTATTCATGTAAGTCATGATAGGCTTAAAAGGTCATGCCTTCATGAGGTCCTTTTGGCCTTGTAAATCGCCACAAGAAAGATAAAACTGTGTTATGTAAGTTTTATGATATTACCAACCCATTTCTCAAAAATGCAGCTGATTGTAACTGCATTCTTTGTAATGGATCTGCAGCAATGACAACCACATGCTCTCTGTTTTGAATAAGCAGTTTTTAAATCATTAAAATCATTAAGGATTCTTAGAGGCCTTGTAAAGAAAAAGGGTTGCAGTAATAAGAATAATATATAATATAGATTCCTTATGTATCAGAAATGAGGTTTAATTAGCTGAAATTGTGTGACATGGTGCTAAATGTGGCATGTCATAATATACCCTACAAGAATTTAATGCAAGATGAACATTTATTACATAAAAATTGATGTTATTAAACTAGGTAGCTCTACCTAGCCTGTGATACCACTATGTATCTATGGGTACATCTATAGGGTTGCTGTAAAGATAGAAAAGTGATATGTATTCTGTGAGTAAAAAAAGAAGTGAGAATTAATGCTAAGCAAATAAGAATCTTACGAATCTGCTAAATGTGCTATTTTAGTCCAGTTTTTCATTCACTCTTCTTTCTCTGGTCTTGTGTTCTGTGCACTTACTGATGTAAATAGCTTTCTTGGTTGTTATATTTGCCTGCTGCAGTCCATGGGTTAAGGCTTAGCTTAGAAGGGACCATGGAGCATATCCCACTGGAAAAGGACCCAT
>NW_009231088.1:0-10400 GCF_000690835.1 Fulmarus glacialis | reverse complement strand
GTCATGCTACAGTTGCATGAGAACCCTTAACTTACTAGCATCAGCTGTAATGTCCAGTGGGATAAAGCTCCACTGGCAAAAGTCTGTGAATATCTGTGGGTTCTGGTGACTGCAGCCTACTTCATCGTCTTGTTATCCAATTTAATAGCTATACTTCTTGCCTAAGAAGGAGAAGAATTTCCTTCTTTGTACTGAGAGAAACCAGTCTGCAAGTAAATTGCACTTTGAACCCAAACCAAATTTACTAAAGACTTTTTCAGTACGAAGACTTAGCTTGGCAGACTGTTGGTTTATTTCCTTTCTAAATTCCTGCCTAGTCTAAATTGTCATGTAGTGATCATTACTTAAGTGATCATCTCAGTTGTTCCATCACACATTAAAATAACCTTACCTAAAAGACCAAGGTAACATGAAATGCTAAATCTTTCACATCTCTAGGCATTAAAAAGAAAAAATAAAGCCATAGGCTTGCAGAAGTCTTACTAAGAAATACAATGGCATTGTAGACTTTCAAGAAAAAGAAATCCGTTATGCATAGTAAGAAATCTGAGTGTTACTCTCCTACGCACCTTGGTAGTGTGAAAGGGTTATACAATTTCCCAAATGCTACAGATTCCTTTTCTACAAATTGCTTCATGATGAAGGGATGTAGCTCATTCTATGCTGTACTTTTCGAGCACTCTAGCAAAGACAAATGTCACAGAGAAATCAGCATGAGTGGATCAGAGTATTTGCTACCACAGACTTGAGGAGGTCCCTTTGGGATAACCGCAGTGCCCAGAGTTGCCAGCAGAGCCCTAAAGGACATCTCTATGACAGAGACAATTAATGTACAACACAATCATTGGCCTCATACAATCAATGCTTCTCAGAAAACTATAAAATATACTCTGCTTAAAATTATATAAATCCATCCAAATAATTAGTATTTCTACCAGTAACCCTTTTCTTGCAATTTGTCTGAATGGTCTCTGAACCTGGTCATCGCCTCATCCATTTCAAGAACTTTTGGCCTTGTGAAATAATAGCATGTCACATTCAGGGACAGAATATCCTGTGAAAACCAGCTGGTCTATTCACTCAGCTCTCAATCCATATTATTATACATTATTCATATGTTTTCAGTGTGCTGAGAGCACTTCCCGGTAAAGGTCTATTTGTTAGCTCACACCATTTTAATGAAAGTCTAAATGTGTTGACTTCATGAGCTTTACTTCTTATTTATATCAGTGTCTTAGGCTCATAATTTACTCTCTGTTCGAGTTTAATCTTATTGTCCTAGCTGGAGACAACAAAAACAAGGAAAGAAACAGGTCTTAACACTGTTGTAGTCAAATGAAGTCATTGACCTCTGTAGAAGCACGTCTTCTGGCAAAGGGCAGAAGATCTTAATTCTTCAAATTGCGGACATCTTCATTTTTTACGTAGTGTTTCCATGGTTCTCAGGACACAAGTTATATGAGTCTGAACTTTATGAATTAAATTAAGGCTTAAATATGCCAAAAGGCCATTTGCGTGAAAAAAGTATGGAAGACTGTGATAGAAAAGAAGTTTGAAGAATGTGCTCCAGAGTTTGAGTAGTGCAACAAGAGGAGAACTCAATGAAACAAGCAAGAGCAGTAGCATCATTTGCTGAATAGTGGCAGCAGGACTTTATATGCCTTGTATTTTGGGATACTGGATAGAAAGAGGTCTGTGACCCCAACAGCCATGCTGTGCTTTTTTCTTTGCTTTTGTTCCAGATTTACCTTTTTATTGAGAGTCTATTTATGGAGAAGGTCTGCAGCAGAGTTATGCTGTCATGCAAGAAGGTGGCATGTCATGCTGTGATTTATTTTTGGACCAAGATCTTCCCCTGTATGGAGGAACATTGATAGTTCTTGCATGTCATAGATGGCAGTGAAAGAAACTAAGTGGATTGCTCACTCTCCTGATGGAAAAGGATATTTTATTTTACCTATTCAGCAGCAAGAAACTACTGGGGCCGAGGAGATAAATATCCCTTGCCTTATTTCTTCCTCACTTTAAACAGACAAAGAAATTACATAAATTTTTTTTCAGTTATGTCTTCCTAGTTATACCTTACAAACAGGTTTGTGTTTGTTAAGGATTGGGGTAACTCATAAAGCCTTGAAGAGGGCCTCCAAAGAAGCAGAAGCAGGAACTTTAAAAGAAAGAAATTTTAAAAAACTACCATTCCCTATAAGTGATATTATTTCAGCAATCCCAAACCGAGATGTACTGGGTGGCACTGGCTTGGAGAAGTGGCTCCACTCTGTAAATAGATCTGCCCTAGGGCTGTAAGTCAGTGAAGCAATTCAAAGTCACCGGATCTGCATGAATTTTATGATTGATTCTTAGTGTGTATTTGTTATTCCACACTAAGATACTCTTAAATGAATGCATGGAATGAAAGTTAAAGGCAAATTAACTAAAATTGACACAAGAAATAAATGATTAAAGATGATGCTTGGCTGCCAGGCTTCTCCTGGCAGTACAAGAAAATAAAGTATGTAGCCTTTTGCTTTCTTCCTCAGTCCACAAAAGCCTTACAGCCAAAACATTGCAGCTATTCCTAGTTTCTGTTTTGGTAAGTATGTTTCACTAACCTATTATATTACTGATTAATAATTAGTAAGTTGATTTTTAGAGGCTGTTTCAGGTTAATTACTTTCTTAAAAATAATGACAAAATTTAATCTAGTTGGAAGTCAATAATTATTTTTGGTATTTAAAATATACACAGCACAAGTAAGTGTGCTGAAAAAAGCCTATCTTCATCATAGTTTAATTAAGCTGCTAGGAAGTAGCTAGTTGCTATAATCCCCGATTTTTATCTCTTTTGAAGGAATATTCTTTATTTATTGAATTAACTGTTCTCCAGTTTTGAATTTGCTGATACTAATCTGGTAATTCCTTTCATTCCCTTATTAGGTTTTTTTACTGAAACATTAATGTCTTAAAACATTCTTATGTAATTTTAATTCTCCAATCTGAAATCCCAGCTCTGTGCAAGATGACAGAAAAGGTCTCATCTATTTTAGCAGGATCAAGATTTCATTCTAGCATAGCAAATAAGAAGCTTCATAACTAAATGCATGAGAAAAGTATTTGTGTTTGTGACAAACTGTCTGTCTAACCTTTATGACTTTTAAGTGCAACCCTGTCTGAATGCACAGCATTGTTAATGGAAACTGGCATTTTACTTTTCTTTTTAGGTTCAGTATTAGCACACAGCATCAAGGATTCAAGTAAAACCTCCTGCACCAGCCATCAAAGGAGTTATGACAGCAATAGCTGGGTTATTAATTGAAAGGAGAAGGTGCCTATCTGCTTTCATCTGGACTTGGTGGCTTTCCTTTCTCAAAGAATAAGGTATGTGCCAAAGGAGGGCTGTGGGTTCCCAGAGCCCAGACAAAGAGGAGACAGCGGAGAGAAACTCTCAGGGAAGTTACAGACATAAAAGCTTTACCGAAGGCAAGCTGCTTCATTGTGTCAATGCAGAAGATAGCTCAGCTGAGGGGAATTTACAAAGGTGCAAACAATACCCTAAATGTAGGCCATTTACCATGTCTATGCATTAGTCTGAATGTGTTGCGCCTTTGAGGAACGGATAAACCGTAGTAAGTTTTGAAGAAGCTGCTTAGGCACCACTTCAGTCAACTTCTGTCATGTGTCCCCAGTCGGAGATATTTGCAGGATCCAACCTGGCTGGATCTGCTGAAATAGTAGTAGCTGGTACCTATGTGACCGCAGCACCAGCTGTGGTCCGAGACAAGATTAATGACAAATTCCTATTTTGGTTATAAGCTTGAGATCTGACAGAAGGAAGGGAAGAAGAAAGGAGTTGGAAGTGACCTCAAGTCAGCCACAGCTGTGCAGGGAATTCAGACCCTTGCAGTGAGTTCCCTAAACAGTACCCAAAAGCTTTTAAACAAAAAAAAAAAACCAGTCCCAGTTTTACTAGACTATAAAGCAGGTTAATGAACTTTTTAAATATATTTTTAAAAACTAAGATGGAATAGTAATAGAAAGGGATTGTAAACCAACTTATCCTTGTCCGCTGTGTCCTTGCAGGCAGACCATTGTCTCAGCCAACTCAGTGGCTTTCTGAAGTGCAGCAAACTCTGCACAACCCCTCTGGACACCTTTTTGCAGTGCCTTGGGCCCAGCAGCGTCACCAGTTCCTGTTCCTCTGAGCAATATCTTGACTGCTTTCGGAGCTGCAGGCTCTCTTCTCCTTGATGCCCTTCTTGTAGCCCTTCTTCCTCATAACTCTAATTTCCTAAAAACCTCCTCTCTGTGTCTGTGCAATTCTTACCAAGGAACATTTTCCCTCATCCTCCAGAGGGTTATATATGATCTTGAACTCCCTTTTTAAGGAGTATAGTGCCTACACTAAAAAAAACAAAGAAAGGGTACAATCTTCATATGGCTGCTCTTGCTAAAATCCTCAGAAAGGAAAATGGTCCTTCTACTTCTGTTGCCATGACAATGACCATTTTTACAGAAAGCCATATTGTGTTAAGAAACGTATTGTCTAGCAATTCGAACAAAGCATCAGCATCATAAGAATTACCTTACTGAATCAAACTAACAGGCTGCCAAGCCCAATATCCCTTTTCTGACAGTGACTAGTACCAGATGCTTCAGAGAAAGATGACAAAAAACTAGTTTTAAACAATTATGGAATAAGCTGTCCATAGAGGACGTTTCTAACTGCTTTTATTTAGAGATTAGTTCATGGCATAAGTCAAGGGTTTACATTTCTTTCTGATTACACAGCCTTCCTATGCAATGTAACTGCACTCACTGGGCATATAAATGCTCAATTTTCTTTAATTATCTTCTAAAATCTTATTTCCAAAGTTGCCTGTGGCTGTGAGTTAGACTCAATAGTTTTACGTTGTTTGAAAAGGTATTTATTTTTTTATCAATTTCTCATAGATCAATTTCTTTTTTAAGAGCTCTATTTTAAATTATCAGGAAGAGCAAACAGAATCTGCTACAATCGCTTGTTATTTGGCATGTCTCTACCATATCTCACCTTACTTGCTTTTCTCACAAAACTAAACAGAGCATACAGTTTTACATTCACCTTGCCCATATGTTGGTCCCTGTCTGTATAAACTCTGCCCATCTCCCCTAAGTGCAGCTTTGTTTCTTCGGAATGAGATCTGAACATGACCTGAACTCTAGGCTAGGGTGTACTGATTGTCATAATGACATCACACCAGCTTTAGCATTTATTTCTAATACATAAAACAAGATAAGGGAGGTGAGGGTGTGGAAAACATGCAAGGACTGAAGAGGTAAAAAGTACAAAGGTAAAAAGGAAATAAAAATGTCAACAGTTACACCAGAACATTATGTTTTAAAAAACGAAGAAGAAGAAAATCCCTTAGTTGGCTCATCACAAGAGAATAGCACTAAAACAAGCGAGAAAAATCCGCTGACTAAACGCAGTGGCTGGAGAGTGGCACAGATCATCAAAGAGCCCTTGACAGTCAACTTGAGAAGTCATGCAGGAGTTTTGTCCCTTTTTGGATCCTGCTAAACTGTCTTTTGTGAGCAGCTGACCTACTTATTTAAACGACTGTGTGTATTTGTTTCTTTTCTGAGTTAAAGACTAGATCATTAATGCAATAGCAAGAACAGATTTGGGGGCACTTGAGACAAAATAATGAAATACTTCTTGCCAGGGAGTTATCCCAAGTTTCAACTTGATAATAAGATAAGGTGCAATAATAACAATTTTTCCCCCTTCTAATAGAAATTGTTGTCACAGTATTAATTATCCTCTTGTAGATGAAACAACAGTTTTGAAATAAAAAGAAAGGAAATAAAAAGGCTTTGAATCAAGAATATTACTCACAAGTCAGCTATAATTCCATTTCACACAGAGAACAATAAAATTTCAAGTAAAGCCTGAACTCAAACTTCAGTGAATATAGGATGGTTAAAAACTAAGAAGAGAAATGGGCTTGATATTTAGATCATGACATCAACAGAATTTTATGTATTTACACAGCTGAGTTATGGAGCATTCACTTTTTTCAGTACTTTAAAGATGTACATTCTTGGCAAATATGAATACATTAAATTATAAATCCAATAAAATAAAATACATGTGATTAAGTTAAATACGCAAGCATACAACAAAACCACAAAATCTATTTTTTCAGGATTTCAAATAAGTCCATCTTTATTTTGCTTATATTAACTTAAAACAAATATTTAATGAGCAAATTTCTGGGCAGCAGTGCATTCTGGGACAGACAACTACAAAATAAGTATGTCAGGAAATTTATTATAAGATGATTTACAGGTTGTAATCGTTAGTATTTAACCTAAAAAATTAAGCTTGGATAGATAAGATGAGAAAGTAAACATGACTGGTAAGGGCAAAAGAATATGATGACTACTATGTCCATTTGAAAGAGTGCACAAGTTTGTAAATAAGATATTAAATGCTTGGTCAAGGACCAAGACCAGAGCCATGCATGAAAATACATCCATAGACATATCTCTTGAGTCCTAATTCCACATCTTAGCTGGGAAGAATATGCCCTTCCTGCTCAGAGAAGGGATCTTGGGAAAGGGAAGAAAAACAGCATTTGAACCCCGTTTTCTGTTCATTTCATAAAGGTAATTACAAGCTGGTCCAAACCAAACTATCTCTGCCTGCTATTGTTAGCACTATCCAAATTACGGGAGAGTAAAGTTCAGAAAAATGGGCAGGGTTCTATTTTCACCAAAAATTATACGTTACTAATATGTCTGCCAAAAAGCCAAAACTACCTCTTCAGTTTGCTACAGAATAATCTGCAGAAAATGTCTAAGAGACTTAGGTATTTAAAAGGAATCAAATAAAATGGGAGTGGAGGGTGAGGGGAGCAGATAATTTTCATGGGGGCTGGTTTGAAGGGGAAAAATGGACCTGTAAGTGATCTTGCTGAAATCTAATTCATATTAGAGACCCAATCTCCAATCTCATTGCACAGTGCTTGTAGGGGGTGACATGTATTAGCAGAGCCATGGTGCAGCCTGCATTTAAAACGCTCCATAATTGAGTCTTTATTCATTTCTTTGCAGGATTACTTGTCATTGCAGTGGGGCCCTTGGTCGTCTGGTGGCGGCCTGCTACAGAGAGAGCGAGCGTCCAATTGAATTAAGGCAAATGTGCTCCAGCGAGGGAATTAGGAAGGAGAAATTGAACAGAAAATAGACGGAATATTGTATTAATCGGGGGCATGACTTTTCTGTGGAGGTCACTGTACATAATTCAGGTCTACTGACTAACAACATGCGGACTGGGGTGAATACAATAAATTGATGTGGGCAGTGCAGTAATTGCAGGCTCAGAACAGCATACACTGCCAGAGGGGTCTTTGCAGGGCGGAGGATCAAACAGAGGTTAACTTTAGGGGTAGGTTCATGTGACCCTGGTGTTAGCTGCGGCAGCAAGAGCACGGCTGCGAACCCGCATAGGTGGCTAAAACAAAAAGGAGTTCCAGAATACAAATTCATCTTGAAAACAACATCAGAACAACTTAAAATTGTTTTGTTTTGTTTTTGACAAATACAGTGAAACTTCAAATTAAGAATCCTCCTCCCTTTCTTACTTAGCCTATTAGGACTAGGACTGCTGCACTCTATAATGATACACTCGATTTCATCGGTGAGCAATGATTATTGCTCCTACTTGCATGGGAGACCTCTGAGACTACCCCAGGTCATTCTTGAGAAATGCTGCGGTCGATTAAGCACTATAAGGGTCATTCTTCCTTCAGAATGAGGACTGAATTAAAATCCTAGCCTGCAACAGGCACTGACGCTGTTTTCAGCTGAGACATAAAGCCAGAATCCAAGAGGTACAAAAGCACTTCAATGAAGAGTGAAAGTGTTACTCTGAGCATCTCGGTTAAATCTCATTTGTCCATTAAATCTGCCGCCAAATTCTGCCTGTTTAGTAATTACAGTATTTATCAATACAGTCTGCTGTATGCTGTCATTTTACAGGGGCCTTTTGCCTTATAGAGGTAGGTTAGACACCAGTAAAATACAAATTTTAAAAATATTCATTATTATTTCTCTACTAGTGAGAAGAAGCTTTGCCTAAATTTGGCTGACATAGCTCTAATGGACTTAAGTCAATGGATTTAAGTGGTATCAAACTCAGTACCAACTGAGAATCACCCTCATATTGTGATATAAAAACTTACCACTCTAATTAATTTATTTTGATTCATTAATTGTGAATTTTATTTTCATTCATTAATTTGACACCACTTGTCATGCTGCCAAAAATCTTTATGTCATAAATATTATTTTGTTAAATATTTTTAAAGTAACCTAGAAAATTCTCAGCAACTGAGCAGCCCAACTGACAAGCCTAGCTTATTTCCACTCCCTTCTGTCAGAGATTCTAGTTTCCCTGACACTAACAATTCAGAGTAAGAAAAGCTTTTGCACTGCTCTGCTGTATGAATCTCCCACTCACAACCACAGGCAGCTTGCATAGATGCTAAAGGTATTTCAGGAGTCATTAATTAGCAGTCCTAGCTTTACATAATTTGAAATAGCATTTAAACAGAGATGCACTGTAAACCAAATATATCCTCCTCTCTGTGATTTCCATTTTCATTTGATCATAAAAATCAACTCATATTACTCACCTGAATCTCGTATCTTGGATATGAAATTCACAACATTTCTACAAGTACTTTACAGATAACAGAGCAATCAGTCCCTTAAACCAAAATAAAGTCTCTCATGAAAGAAGAAATGAACCAGTCAATTAATGTGTTTGCATAGCAGGATAATTTGGAATGGCAAATAATTATTGCAAAGCAATAAAAAACAGCACAAAAAAAAAAAAAATTGCTGTATTAGAACATTTCTGTTAGTAATGTGATCTCAAACCTATGATTACATGCGGAAATTATTTTAGAATGGTCTAGGTTTTATAATATACGTGCATCTCACAGTGGACTGTAAACATGACTTGCATAATTAGGGGAAGAGAGGGAAACAAATTGACTAAGTAGTGAACCATGCCACAGCTCAGTGTTAGAAGCTGTTCTCTGTCTGCAGTAAAACCTATTTACTGCAGCTCCAATGCTGCATTCAATTTCTGTACATTTTATACTACAGAGGCAGGCAGACTAAAGGAGTTAAGGGAAAGTTATAAAAGCCAACATGGTGAAGGCGGCAATGGTCTGTAACCGTACACAAAGAAAACACTGTGCGCAATGTTAAAAGGCAAATTGTTAACACTTAAGTGAAAGCATAATTAGCACACTGAAAAATAGGTGAATAGAGGTAATAGATTGAAATTAAGACAAGAAAAATGTAGCCTTTCCTAAAAATCTTCTGATAGCAGTTACATGAACCTGTAGAATAATCTCTGATAAGAAATACTAGAAAACCCATAACTTGGGCTGGTCAAAACAATAGGAAGCATCTGACAATAAATGGCTCTACAGGAGGAGTGACCAGGGCCTCTTTTCCCTTCCATTTTCCACAAGCTGAACCCCCTGCAGACGCATCTCTAAAAACGGAAATGGAAGATAGTTGAGCTCAAATATTTGGTATAATTTTTTTCCCCTGCTCTTCTGTTTCTGTGTCTTTGAGTAAACATGCTGCAGGATAATTAAAAATCACTGAAAGCACAGTGACTACTAATATAATCAGACTGAATAGGTCTGACTTGAAGTTACATTAGGCTAAGACAGTAGTAGGAGTTGTGAGGAGCTGATCTTGACAAGTCCTTCAGGCAGGCTGTCTTCGGAGCTGTAGCCAGCTGTGCTATCTTTGGTAGCTGTGCTTACGCTCAGCTCCTCTGGGCTGACTCATGTTTGCACTGCTGGCCCTAATTTGCTCGTGGCTTTTTCACTTCAATTCACTAAAGCCAAATTCAGGGCCAGCGCCTACCTCGTACGGGTCTGCCTCGTGACTGATGGGCTCCTCTGAAACCTGCTCCTCGGTAGCGTGCACAACCCATGATCTGCTGGTACAGCCTGTACTGATGCAGATGTGGTGCTCCCCCTGCTAGTGAGATCCCTGAGGGCCAAGGGGTTTGTTTCAGGCTTAGCTTTTTGGGAGATGCCAGGTGCAGGAGGAGGTGAAGGCTCCTAAATCATTGCTAATGTCCCAGCAGGCAGTTACAGCTGCAGTTTGTCCAGTCTGTTTTGCCTGGAATGATTCTTTTGTGGGGGGAAAGTCAATGGGCAGAAAACATTTGTACGAAAATGGCTCCCCTCTGGTGCTTTCTCTTGATGTCTGCTCCAACAGCCCACGCACAACCTTGAAGACCATTGCCCAATGCCCAAAGAATTCATTAGCTTCTGGATTGTGGCTATTTGTAAGTGGACAATCATAGAATCATAGAATCATAGA
>NW_009231087.1:4491-12876 GCF_000690835.1 Fulmarus glacialis | reverse complement strand
CCTTAATGATTCTATGATGATTCTAAGATGTTCCACATGGAATCAATGGCTACAACACTGCGAGTTTATTAAACCATCCTACTACAATGTCAGGGATTTGAAAAAACATCATTGTACACAAAACAGGGAAGTATCAGCCACGCTGAAGAAAAAGTATGTTTACGGGCCTCCCCAGAAAAACCTGGATGACGTTATTTTGATGCCAACCAAGTAACATTTTAGGTTAGCACCTGGAAAGTGTGCTATAATTTTACTTTATGTTGTGTATTGATCTATGCATGATCTGTTTTCTATTCTCCCCTGGTCCAGCTTCTAGCCCATGGGACTAGAAAGTTTTTCATTCTACACCCAGCCTGACTGTTCTTAGAAGAGGCTCTATTCAACGATTTACTACAAAGCCAGTGTCAAAAGCTGACATTTCTGTCAGCTTACGCATTCTGATTACTAGGTGAGTGGAAAATGCAGACTGAGAGCATTTTAAGGATATCACCAAAAAACATATTTTGACTCCTGTTTCTTCTGAAAACTTAGGTTTCATTTCCTTCCCGTGGGTCACCAGAAAAAGGAGTCTGAGCCAAACAGTAACCTGTCCATAGCAAAACTTGCTGGTAAACATGGTAGCAAGACATTGCAAAGGTCACCAACTCCGCAAAGTCAGCATAACCTTCCACCTATTGATTCTGCAAATCAAGAAACTCACAAGCTGCTGCAAGTAAATCCAAATCCTATAAATTTCAGGAACATGAAGGTTCCAGTAAATAATTCCTGTCAAAGTCAAGTCTATAAACAACTTGTTAAAACATGTCAAACTGTCAGACATCCTTTATATTTTCAGTACCCTTTCCAGTATAGGTGATAAAACAAAGACTTGCCGATATTACCCTACAGAAGGCTGCTGGAGATGCTGGTGCCTTTCCAAAGGTCCTTAAGAACTTTGGACCAAAAGGAAGGATCTGGCAAATTTCTTTACAAATACTCATCTCTCTGGCAAGCCACCCAAAGAATATAAAGTTGGAAAAGTTATGATCTTGTAAGCAAGCAGGGAGTGAATTCTACCATCTAGCAGTCAATATATTTGACTGTATAGTGCTTGTCACAACTTGTTAGCGGGTTTCTCCTCAAGGAACATAAACCAGTCTTGGAAACAGCTGTCCTAACAGACCAAGCAGAGATCAGATTTAGTAACAATAGCTCTGGTAAGTTTCTACCATAGTCCACCTTTACTGAAGTCAGCTACTGAAAGAAATTTAAGGAACAGTTGCATTTGTTATGTTCAATTGGCAACCTTTGCAGGGAGAAATGTCCGTCAGTTAAGCTTATTTCTATATTATCAAACATCCTTAAGTTCCACACAGCTCTCTTACACTGTTGAACAAAGTGCCCAGCAGTAGAAAATCTGCATGCTGAATCAAATTTCTGAATGAAGGGCTCCCCCAAGACCCACTACTTCTCAATCAGTGATAGTCTACCTACCAACTCCTACAAGGTTATGTCTGCAAATGACTTTGCACTTGCAATCGAGTCTGGTGCCTGCTCTGAGGTCAGCAGAGTACTATGATCCTCAGAGCATGAGAATATATCTATCCTAATAGACAAATTAGGCCAGGGGTAGCTCAGCCCTGAAGAGAAGTCACATTGACCAGCTCACATCTCCATGGAAAATCCTCTTCCCCTGCAGGAACAGGATGGCTGCATCTATACTACCTTTTGGGAATGTCCTATTGAGAATAGCCACCTTGTGCAAGAATATCCAGGCATTTTCTGTTAGCTGGCAGGCAAATCCCTAGCTGGGAGGGGCTAAGCTGTGCCAATGAGTATACTAAAAGTTAAATAGCAAGAACAGTTGTGATCCACTGCTCAACTCCATGCTCCAGCCCTGTTTTATTCCACAGCATAAATGTAGGCTTAGAGACCAACTTCATAGTTTGGAAACTAAATCCACCATAACTTTTGCTTTCTCCCAGAACAAGCAGAAAATCATAAGTAGTTAAAAAAGGTAGGAACCGGTAGGAAGTCATAAAAAGTCTCAAAAGGTTTGTTCAGGAATGCAAATTAAATTCCTGAATCAGAGAATAATTCAGGTTAGAAGGGATTTCAGAAGGCCATCTAGGCCAGCCTCCCACTGTAAGCAGGATCAGCACTGAACATGGACCAGGTTAGGGTTGCCTGCTGAAGTGTGTTGGAATCTGACTGAAAGCCACTCACAGCTGCCAAACGCATTTTGAGAACAAGCAAAATACAAGAGCCCAGATCTACCCATTAGAAGGTAATGGGAACTACCTGGGGTAACAATGTATGTGCCCTGAAGATTTTAAAACAAGGATTCATCCTATATACAGCAAAGGACTGTTCATCTGTTTGATATAACAGCCTTCATACATAGTTGATCGCCCCTGAAATAAATAGCTCTTTGAGAGTAATAAGCAGTGCATTAAACTCAAATCCAATTCCTTGGCTTTCAATACTATTGAGCATTCTGCCATCCAAATATTAAATGTGAAGCAGCTGCACTATAAGACTGCCAGAAATTTATGGTCAATAAAGATCTGCCACTCGAGGCTAACATAAATGAAGAACAAGCCATCTGCCTAAAATCCAGAAAACTGCTTTAAATATACGCCTCAAATCTTTGGGCAGAACATAAAGATCTAACATCTTAATGGCATTTAGTATAGGTATCCAGTAGTGTCCTAAGAAAGAAATGCATTTTTAATCCCACCTAGTAATGCCAGGATTTACCTTACTTTGGCAATAAAGTCCTATCTAAACTAATTTGCAGCCAAAGAAGTCATGGAAGGTGTACACATCTTCTGCATAAGCAGGGATAACTTTTTGAAGAGAATTTCAGAGAACTTAATAATTTACATTATTAAACAACTCTGGAATGTGCAGTGATGTAGGGAACATCAAAGAAATCCATCAGGCCGTCCCACAGTCTACAGTAGGTTTTCTGTGAGTATATAGTGTGTTGCTGCTTTTTTGAATGCCTATTGTAAGAGATAAAGAGAATGTTGATACATAATTTTATAGATAAATGTTATTTTATATTTTATAACCATATGTTATTTTCTATTTTATAACTGATATTTCCAATTTATATATAAGGCATTTTTTATCACTTCTGCATTTAAGTGCTAGGAGTTCTGTGGGCAATGGATCTACTATTTCCATAAAGGTTCCCTCTTACTATACAATGAACC
The DNA here is from genome assembly GCF_000690835.1 of Fulmarus glacialis. Taxonomy (NCBI): domain Eukaryota; kingdom Metazoa; phylum Chordata; class Aves; order Procellariiformes; family Procellariidae; genus Fulmarus; species Fulmarus glacialis. Next base: position 9,676 of record NW_009231087.1, on the reverse strand, counting down.
AAAAACAGATGATGGAGAATTTCTATCCTTCCTATCAGAGATAATGAAAGCACGGGAAGAAAAAAGAATCTGTAAGAACTATATTCAACCTGTGGAAGTCAAAGGCCCTGTTAAAAAGTTAAAAACAGAAGGACGACTATTCTATTTTGTTATTAGGAATTTTTGGAATAATATTGCTTTTTTAATGAAAGAATACCTTAATACTTCTACAGAAATGTGAGGAGGATAATAATTTTCATCAAGTACTTTTTAATGATTCAAGGTTTACAAATAAATCTTAAGAAGTTACAATTGCAGAAAAAAAGTTATGTATTACAAAAAGGATAAAGCAGACCTCATCCTAGAGCAACATGTGTGAGGATGCTGAACTCTTTTGTTTAGTGTAACTTTTGTTCTTAAAGGTGCCTATGCTTTGGGAATGCAAATTGTACATAGTATTCAGATCTTGTTATAGACTGATACCTATGAAATGCCTCTTAATTTAGGGATAAGCAATATATAGATATGTGAACATTCACCCATAACATGAAGCAATCTTCCTTCATGAAAACAAGCTGTGTTACAACACCAGAATGTACCTTGAAAGGTTACTTTGGAACTGTTATCAGAGATTTTTCTTTTCTTCGTAAAAACATTTTTTACTACCTCTCATATAGGACACAGTGTGTAGCTATCAGGTACTATATACTATTGTGTAATTCTGACCCTGCTGCAATCAGTCTAACATGGGCTAAATTTTCTAGAGAAATTTCCTAATGTGATATTATTTACAGTCATCAAGAACGCCACAGGGGCTTTTTTGTAATTAAGTTTTAACATGGCAAGAAGAAAAAGGCCACATGGCCATCTAGTGTTTACTGTGAGAAATGCAAGTGATCAACTGCAAACATTACTCCCCATTTGACAAAGACTTCGCAGATCTCCTTTAACAGTGAAAATGCTTTCAGGGTGCACGCTATTTCTGCAAAGCTGAAACCTGAAATTCTGGCTATTACACTGAAAACTGTAGTAAACAGGCTTATTTCGCAGCTTCATTTATTCCTGTTAACTGTATCCTTGTGTCTAAACTTTCACAGGACACTCATCAGTATCGAGCAGAGATACTGGGGCACTCAGCAAGGATTTTCAAAGGCTTTCTCAGGCGCTGAGTGAATACATTGAATTTTGGTAGCAGTCAAGTGCCTAGCTCCATTTGGTTATGTAAATAATACCGGCTGATATGCTGATACCCCAAATTACTATTCAAAGCCAAATAAAGATTTCTTGCCTTCTCACGTGCACAGGCTTTCTGAAGCCCACGACTACATCCAGACTGCTCTGAAGAGGGTTATGCCGAGCAGCCTGGCAGCTCTCCACCATGCAAACACACCAGGCGCACCCTGGCATGTGGGGTCCCAGAACGTGCTGCAAGTCTCAGGTTTGGTCTTGCTCTGAGGACAGATTCAAGCCCATAGCAAAAAAGATAAAGACAGATGTAATAGGATTCTTTGGCTGCAACATGACCTGGTGCTGAACCAGAGCAAGTATTTACAGAAGATCTGTAAGTCAAAGCATGCTTATGGCTGTCAGTACGTGTCCGGGTGGAGTTACGATAAACAATTGTTACAATTGTGTGGTACTGTTTGCCTGTACATTCTATAATGTATTCAGCGCAAAAAATTCACATTCCGCCACACACAAAAGTTGTTTTGTTTCCCTTGAAGGCAAGAGGAATTTTACCATTGACTTTGGCAGCATTACATTTCTTATGAAATTAATTCGTGTTGATATAGATTTATCATATTAGTTGTCCTTCACAGAAGTGCAGAAATGATCATAGACTCATGTAGTACGTCAGGTTGGAAAAGACCTCCAGAGGTCATCTCTTCCAACCCCCATGATGAGCTGGAAAGAAGGGAGGAGCTCTTCTCCTGCCACCAGAGTACTTCCTGACAACATCACTCAGAAACTCAGGCTGAACCTTTTTTGCAAAATGACAATATTTTCAACAGACACTTTCTACTTCAGTGTGCTCTGCCTGTCACTGTGTGGTTCCACACAGAAAGCAAAGGTACTGACCGAAATCCATCAGGAAATTTTGCAACCCTTCCTGGGAAGAGAAATCTCTCATGAAAGCTTACTTTTAATGCACCTGAAGATGCAAGAGACACAGCTAAATGTCTCATTAGTACATGTTCATTAGGAATGGGCCTTCTGTGCCGTGAGTTTTAATTAGCACTACCTTTGTCACTGCAGGGGGTACTCCCAATGACAGCTGAGTTCACTAGCTTGCTGCCAGTGGGTAAACACCACGATGTCTGCCACCAGCACAGATCCTTCTGCACTCATAAATGTGGGTTCTTGTCCTACCTCTGCCTCATTTGTTAATTATGGCCACCAAGAATTATGCCATGAAGCTTTATTTAAAGGTAGTTCCAGCATGGAAGAAATTAAATGACATTATAGCTAATGAGGCATGTGGGATCTGGTGGGCTATTCAAGAATGTAGAAGAAATATCTGAGGTGATTTAATTAATTAAATAATTCCCTAGGTTCTCATTAAGTACTACACATACACAGGTCACAGTGTTCTCCTTTTCTTTTTTCCAGTGTACAATTAATGAGATGGCACACTGAGGGGTAGTTGGATTTAAATGTAAGAAGAGATGCCACATATGCAAATGTCCTGAAGGAAACCCAGACAGGAAAAATATCAGTGTAACGTGGCAGGACAGCATTCTGCAATCTAGGTAACTGGATTTACCCCAGATAAGAGAATATTACACTAAGCCAAAGAGGAAATCTTTTAAAAACTATCTCAGGGGTTGGAAACACATCCTCTAATACATTTAGTCTAAGTCCCTGCAACATTTTAAAAAATCTCATCATAGAATCATCCAAATATTTATTCCTGTCACATTTCAAAAGACCAGATTCAGTTCTAAGAGAGCTGCAAAGAACAGTTCACTGTAAAGAAAATAGTAGGACTTAAATAGGATGGGAATACTACAAGCACTTCCGACTATGTGCAGTACGTCCCAATATACCCTCTAGCTCTTGTCACTTCACTGTCTAGATAAGGGATGTAGAAAGCATAGATAGCACTGTAGCTCATTTCCAGCCTAAGCTCTCAGCTTTCCTTCCCATAAAACCACAGGAAAAGAGGTAGGACTGTTGACTCCTGTCTTACCCAGATCCCTTAGTACAGATATAGTCCAAGGGCCTAAACTTGCTCCTGCTAAAAACTGTATCGGTTTTACCTTTTTTTTTTTTTTTTTTTTCAGAAAAGATTGACATGAGAGACAAAATCCTCACCTTCCCCAGAAAGTAGACAATGTTTACGGCAAAACTCTTACGGCAGAAAGCAGAGGTTGCAACTACATCACTGACTAATGGATGACAAAAGGGGAGTTTGGTGCAGTCTGCTATGGTTTTAAGACTGTATGTCCACGTCCCGCGTGTACTGGCAGTCAAGATCATGTCAGTTGCCAGTCCTATATGTGTCCATACATCTACACTTAAAAGGCAGTGCAATGCAGATCTCTGTACCAACACCCCAAATCGCCTTGCTGCTGCTGACAAAATTCGCTACATGCAGCGAATGCAAACTCCTGGGGATCCTCATGTCCATGCTGCAAGTGGGGCAGAGGGGATGGTGTCCTGGCAGGACACCTCCACTGAGAAGGAAACTACTTTGAAATTGTCCTTGCTGCACTAGAGTGTGTACACGTCAACCCAAGTATAGAGAGAAGGCGAGTTCTCACCATTCCAACAAGAACCCTCCCGACACACCAGATCACTATTGCAGATGCAGCTCTGGTTCTTCTATTCTCCTCCTCTGGACTTTGATGAGACTAGCTTCATGTTCACAAAGAAATACAGAAGTACACCTATAAAGAGATCAGAGGAGGTGCCATTTTAAGTAGTTGCTCTTCAAACATTTCCCTGCAGTCACATCTGAGGGAAAGAAGGACCCTTCAGCAATTAAAGGGTGACTCCTGGCACAGTCTTACTGCAGCTTCATACCTGACTCCTTTATTGCCACTATATCAGAGCAGTTCATAATCTCTCTGCATTTGTCTGTACCTTATATCAGTCCAAGATTGGGAAGTATTTGCATATTGTCCTTACAGACTAGAGAAAGGTACAGAGACACTCCTTTCTTTGGTTGAGATCTGTGGCAGAGAGGACAACTGAACGGAAATCTTTGCAGTCACAAGGCCCAGAGTGCCATTACCTTTCAGACTTCTGGTAAATATATACAGACTTGATTAGTACTATACTATGGCGTAAAATTCATACATTAAAATATACTTGTAAGAGTAATGAAATTATCTTCCATTTGCTCATTTACTGAATTTTCTCCATTTTCCCCAATAAGCATGAAGCTTTCAAAATCTTACTACCAGCTTGACAGAAGCTTAGCATGTTGCATTTAACCTCCTTAGTTGTTTCAAGGATTTCCTGATGCATTTTGAACTGCTATTTGATGCCATTTTACAAACGAAACAGCTTAGGGGACTGGTAACAGGATATGGGGCCTTCACTTGCGGGTCTATGGTGGACATCTACCTTCTGTCAATACTGATTACAGGAATCTGTGGTTACTTGCTGAAAATGAACTGGAATTCCAACTCTGCTTGCTAATTGACAGCAACTGCATCAGAAACTACCCTGACAACTGACATCTAAGTTGTGATGCCTCAATGAAATGGGTGAAAGAAGAAGTACCAGAGTCCATTCTTACCCTTCTGGGACAGGGTTGGATCACTAGATAATTTGTGGAATTACATACTACCCATACAGTACCTAGTCAATGACCAAATAAGGAACTTCACTTTACAGGATTGTCAATCTATCACCTTTCAGGAGCATTAAGTTCACTTAAAAAAATTAACTTTAGCAGAAAAGGATGCTATTGCTTTTACTGAGGTCACTGAAAGGGTAATACCATTCTCAGTGATGCTAATGTGAAGGTACAGGGGTGACATGAGTTAATTGCACAGTTACCACTCTATTATTGATTTATACTCTCCTGACATTTACAGAGAAATAAAATAGAGTTTACATTTTACACACTCTCACAAAATATAAGCCACCGTAGAGAGTTGGACCTCAAATTGTTAAAATTGTTACACGCAAAGGACATAAATTAAGAAAAGGCATAATTTCTTCTCTAAGTTTCCTTCTATGATGCTTTAAAACT
>NW_009231087.1:0-4468 GCF_000690835.1 Fulmarus glacialis | reverse complement strand
AAAGAGGATTCATCTACTGAAAGAGTTTACACTTCCAGTAGCTATGTGCATATATAAATGCTCTGCCTCTGTAACTAGCACAATTGTCATAATTAGGGCCCACAAGAAGGCTGCATAAATGTATTTCAGCTATACATTTTACTCCACATATATTCAAGTGTCAAAAAATAAGATGAAATATGCGTACAACTGAATTGGTGTAAATTTACCTGTTTGAACACTGACAGTAACTCTAAAGCATGTAAACAGCTGTTCTTCCCTTGAAAGAGTTTATTTTGCCAGTCTGGTAACTCGGTTTGGTCACTTTTGTTCATTCACAAGTCAGGATAAGAGACTTTTTGAAAGCAATATTTCCCAAGAAGCTTCATCTGCTGAAATTTTCTTCAGTCATAGGGCTCATTTAAGATTCACGTTTCTGAATCCCCTTCCCTGTTTCACACAACACTGTATGATGAAGGGTATCAGGAAGCGATGCTCCAGTAGAGAAGCAAGTCTGAAATTCACTTCATAGTACAAATCTCCAGCCTTGAGGCTCAAAAACAATAACAGAAGATGAATCCGGTGCACACCATAGTTCAGATGCGACTCAGGTCCTGGAAAAGTAGGTTCCAGTGTACACAGTTCATACCAAGCACCTGAAAAATGTATCTTAGGTCTACTTACACACGTGTTCTGTATACTTATCTGAATTCCTGTGCTAGACTTGTGGAGCATGCAGCTTCATCTCTAGGAAGTATGGGGTCACTTTCCCTATTGTGTGAGTCTGGCCTTCTCCCCAGAGCTTCTGTATGTCCCAACAAGAGGAACATCCCATTACACCAGATACATGAATCAGAAACTGGAACACAGAGAGCCTAAGACACTTGGCAAAATATCGCACAGTAAGTCTATTGAGAAAGCAGAGGAAGTAGTACATCTATACAAATGTATAAATGTATACAGAGATCATCCCTCAGAGACAAATCAGCTGTTCTGTGATGATGGTAGCATAGACAATAGAGAAGCAGCTGTTCTCCAGGGACATCTTTCTCGGAGGATCCAATGTATTCCACACTGGGGAGAGAATTCTCTTTCCCAGCATGCCTCTCTTGGTTTACATCTTTTGTATTACAGAGGCAAACCAATAACTCTTAAAACAGCTATTTTGTAATGAGTTTGATGCATTCCATTTCTTCTAACCAATGCATCATCCCAACTTAAATGGTCTTTTTGTCTCCTTTTCTCAGGGAAAGGTGGATGCTCTCAAATTCACTCATGTTAGCATGCTATCAAACTAGACATACAAACATTCTAGAAAAAAATAATCTGAGTACTTCACTAAAACATCCTACTGTCAGGCTGGCAAAAATATGCATCGATCTTTCCCATTCCTTGAAAAAAAATGCTTGTTTGTACAAATCAGTATAAGAAAATACACTGAAAGTTAGCAAGTATTAATTTATATAGTGTGATATGATTTATGGAGTGTGGTTATTTTTATGGTGACCTTGACATATTTCCTGGGTTAGTGACTGAATTTTACAAATGATTTAATAGGTAAATATATTGTCTCTTAGCAATCTTAAGTGATGTCTGCTTTTACACTTTTTTATTAAGCTTTTAGTTTTATGTAAAATATTTAAATAAATGACAACTTTAGGTTCATCATCTAGAATATAAGAATGCCCATGCTGTAATTAGGCTTTAGGTTAGATTTAAGGGAGACTGCATTGTATCACACTGTTCTTACTGAAAATGTAAATGTGGAGTTTTAGATTTATAGCTACGTTAAATAAAAGTGTTAAGACAAACTTATTAAAATGCCATTCTTCTCCATTTTTTTATTACCTTCAAAATTAAAATTGGCTTATATTGTTAACAAAAATATGAACATAGTAGTGTTTGATCATGTGTTCTGAATACTGCTGTGCTCTATACAGAGCATGAGGAATACGCAAGAATCACAGCTGTAGCTGGGTTCTAAATAACTTTGGTAATTATATGAACACATACAAGGCTGAGGTCCATATAAAACAGCCTACCCTTTCTGGATCTGCTGACTTCAGAACCTGAAGATAAAGACAGGTTCTCCCCCTCACGGATGATTAAAGTTATACCTCCAAATTCTCCAACGCTGTAGTTAACGCAGAATACAGCCACTCATCTTCTGCTGCAAGCTGCCTGTCCTCTTGTGGTCTGTATTTTGAAGATTATATCCCCCCTCAGATCACCTATCATAACTGCATGCATGTCCAGTACTGTTAGAATCATCTGATTAAAAAGCAAACAAGTTGCCATACTTTTTAAGTTAAGCTGGATCATTTTGACATGGTTACATCAGGAGCGGTTGGTAGCACATCTCAAGAATTGCCAGCTTTCAGCTGGGGTGTGTGTGAAGAGCCTAGGAAGAAGTGCCTGGAGCAAGGGTGGGACCGGCTGGGCTCTTCAGCACTCACCTGGCTCAGCCCCCTCAGCCTCAGCTGCCGTGGCCAACACTCAGGCCTTCTTCTGCACTAAAGACCTGAGCCACGTGTTTCTGAGCGGACTGTGTTGAAGTGGTTAAAGTGCAACCAGTTCAACTGAAACCGGCCGTGAGGAGTCGGCATCCATTTTCCTAAAGCAGCACTTTTCAGCTGGTGCTGTGTGACTCACTGTGGTATGTGTAGATTAAGGAGAACATGACGGGTAACTATGAAAGGTATTAAACACACAAGTATTGCCGCGAGTCTGTACCTCCACTGAAAAGAAAAGGTGGGGATCAACAAACGGAATAAGTTAAAAACCATTCTTTTAAACAATTTAACACCCAAAATGGGCTCCAAAGCTATTCTGTAATTCTTTAAATCCAGTACCAAGCACAATGCATTCTGGGATGCTATAAAAATAGCTGGTAAACTTTAAGTTTTAGACAAAGTTGAATTGTCTCATCTTCTCTGCATCTATGTAAGCGTAAAAATAGCCCAGACAGACCACTTAGTTTTAACCATCATTATTAACCCAGACAAATGGAATTTGTTTAAATGGTTCATTAGATTTCTAGGGTGCTTTTTTTCCTGCAGAGCCCAACTGAAAACGTTGCCGAAGTTTTCATCAGTTGATGTCATGGAGATTGAATTATTCCCAATTCTCAGCAAAAGATGATTTTCATATGCCATGTCTACACTGTCAATATCAATGTATACACACTGTTTATCAGTATACGCAGTGTGAATTATACTCACTTATCAGTAAAAGATAATTTTCTTCTGCCCTGCCTACATCTTGAATTCAACCATCCCTAACTGAATCAATGAGGTGGAACTACTTTGTGTACAAATTGTGTATCAGATGCACACTCATCCTGTTAATCTCTGCTCTAGCCCGTTTCAATTTTGCTGTGTTCTCCTGTTGGTACTGTTTAAATCTCTTTCAACACCAATGTCCTCTGCTTACCTATCCTAAAGTTTCCAAGGTATCTCCCAAAACTTGTATCTCCTGGGAGGCAGCCTAATGTAACCACTGCATACTCAAACACAGAGGGAGAAGTCTTGAGTAAGGATCATTTCAGAGTAGCCCATATTGGACAGAGCAGATATGTATCCATGCTGAAATTGCCATGCATATAAACCTTTTTGATCATTTTTATAGATAAGCATGAGGTATATTCTAAATCACGTTAAAGGCATCAAATAATGATAGAACAATACACTTCACAAGCGTAGACCAAGCAACAAATCCTTAGAAAGCTGATCTGCTATGACCAGTGCTTTTAGATATGGTATGTTGAAGTGCTTACAGTAACTATGAAACAGTTTTCATTTCATCTTTTGTCCATGCATGCATCTCTTGACTGTATTTTGGGAGGAAAAGAAATTAATCACAATTTGCATAAAGCATACCATGAATATGGCCTGGATTAAGCAACAAGATCAAAATAATATCTCCAAATATGCAGTTACTGTCTTCATCTGGGGAATCGTTTTCATTATATTTGTTCTCATTACATCAGTAACTGCATTTGTGCTTCTGAGCCCTTATTCCTGCTTTAGCCTGGCAGGATTTTTAATCAGAAAAACAAACACGGTGAACATGATTTGTACTTCCACACGTTCACCACCGTTATGTTAATGACAGTGTCCTAGATGGTGATGTGCCCCCCATCCTCTATTTGCCTGATCCGAGGATGTGCTTTTTCCAGGGAAGGAATTGATAGTATCACTGACATGGGTCAGGTGGAACAAACGGGACAGAGACCGTGGCTCTTATACTCTATTTAGCAATCTATCTACATGATGAACATCTGTGGGGTGAAAGGGTCAAGATGGGCTGGGAGTGAACGAAGCCTTCAGGCCAGCGCGAAACCTTTCGGCTGCCGACCGTTTCCTTTTCCCCGCAATACGCGGGACGCCTCGCGTGTAACATTTTGACACGCTGGCAGGATTTTGCTCACGTTCTCACTTGAAGGCAGTCGTTACGGCCGGGGCGGTAGCTCCCCCCGCGCTCCAGCTGG
>NW_009231086.1:0-13213 GCF_000690835.1 Fulmarus glacialis | reverse complement strand
CTGACAATTTGTTTTTTAATTGCTAAACATTAGCTAGCTGTTTTCACACTATGAACTCCCTCTGCAGGGAGATAAACATTTCATATACAATTGGACAGAAAATCGAAACACAAGCTATAATGAGGACACCATTCATTTATAGCAATCTCAAACTTAGTTTCTTTAATTCCCTATGCATGAACTTTATCTATGGAGGTTGTTCTTGTCTTTAAACAAGCAAACTATTGATCTGAGAAGGAGGAAATAAAAGAAGTAGTAATCACATTTCAATGGCCGTGGATATGAAAGATTTACATACGTTCTCTAATCAGACATCAAGCACCTAAAAGCCAAATAAATAAGCTTCCTACACCATTTTGGCTGATTGTTCTGTTTTTAATCTGGGTGGACTTCATGAGAAAAATCCTTGTGGCCTTGATTTCTCTGCTGAACTCGGGAACAAAGACGCTATACTGAAGCCAGTTATAACTGACTTTTTCCATGGCTACCAAACCTGCCAGGCCACTAGACACAGGTCAGCAACACCTACTAGATAGACAGCATTTAGGTGAGTGTAATTGATAGGAAAATATTCTCAGGCATGTGTGCTAGCTCTCTCAAGAAATCTTACTCCCTTATTCTCATCTGGGATGAGAATGATGCTGTGCCTTCTGCGCCCCGGGCTGGGTGGCCCAGCGAGCAGACACACGAGTGGGAGGTGGGAGGCAGGCAGGCTGCGAGGAAGGCAACAAGCAGGGAGGCTGGGGTCAGGGGCATGGACAGGGACTGTCACTTCAGCAGTGACTTCTACGGGTTTCATGGGAGAAAGGGGCTCCGGGGTTTCCAGGCAGGTTGAATGAATTAGCCTGAGTTTAGTTCCGTTCCTTTTTGGAAATTACCTTCAAAGAGAAGTTGTTTTGCTCTTTCTTTGGGGGTTAGAGGTGTAGAAAAGAGAAAGCAAAACTGGAGGAAATGGACCCAGCCTTCAAAAATTTTCTGAGGAAGGGTGACTTTATTTTTACATCTTTTTTACTTAGCAAGCATCACCAAGCAGATGGGAGTTTTTTTGTTCTTGTTTAGACTTTGTGTCCTAAAACCCAGCCTGTGGAGACTGAGAACCTTTTGGACAATCCCTTCATAGAAGAGGTGGTGCAGTTCTACCTCAGAGTTCTGGCTGATTCAGGATCCCTCACAAACAGTTTAAATACTTTTTTGAGTAATAATGTGAAGGAAAGATAGTGAGGGAGGTAAATTTTTCCTTAGGCATGTGGTATAATGTAAGTAGAATACATTTCAACTGACATTAGCTATGTAAAAGCTAGCTTGTCCTCTGGGTCGCCTGTATAGTCAATAAAGAAAAACAAGTTCCTTGAGAGAACAATTCGCTTTATCTTATGAGCAGATAAATGCAATCCAGAGGTTTCACTCTGCTTCCACTGACTGTAGATAGAGCCTAATTACTGGGAATTACAAAGGTAGGTGAGATGAATCCCACACAAGCTGTCTCAACTTGAAAAAATGTACATGGATTTGATACAGCTCTCCAAAATATAAGCTGCATCATGAGGTGCCTTGAAATCAGGCTGCAGGCTGGTGAATGCAGTCATGTTACTGCATTTTTTAAAAATACACAGTCACGCTTCCTGGATAACTGAGTGCAAGATCCTTGCCCATTATAAAATGTATATGCTTAACTGCCTCTGTAACATATGAAGCTCTCAGTCCTGAGTGTCTCTTGCTATCCACAAAATGCTTGGCTTTAGGGTAAAGACATTTGTCTCTGAAATAGTCTTCCATTCCCACACAGCAGCGATGGCCCTTGGAATTAGTGCTAGGCAATTTGGGAGATGTGTGAAAGGGAGCAAAGAAGAAAACTCCTTACAGCTGCAATCAGCCACAATGCCTTCAAGCAGCTCGACTGAACGCAAATTTCAGCCTAGCTCTTCCCACCCCCCTAATAATATCTATCCAGATACCACTACGCTCTTCTGCTGTGTGCTTTTCTCATCCCCCATCTCTCCCACTGCAATTTTCATCTGCTATTACTTAGTGGCAGTGCTGGCAAAGCCCTGTGCTGAACAACTCCCTCTTGGCATGGGGGACCCTCATCCTAACGCTCTGCTCCCCAGCTGCTTTGAAATGACAAAAATTAGAGACTTGGCTGAACCACACACAAAGAATTCCAGCAGTTTGAGGGCCTCAAAGTAGAAAATATTTCAACAAGACTGTGCTACATCTCAAAAGCATGTTAAACACAAGTGACTTTCCACAACGTATGCACTGATAGTCTTGCCCGAGTTGTTCTTCTCCGCCTGAGACACATCAGCATCACTTAATATGAGTGAGAAAGTTAGTTACATGACATCAAAATCACACTTTCCAAACTCAGATTCTGTTCTGATTGAAGGTGGCATAAATCTGAAGTAATTTCATTGCTATAATTATTCTAGGTTCAAGGCAGCGTAATAGGGAATAAAATATATTCAGGCAAGCACTGCTAGTCCTCACTTTAACAACACATTTTAATTTTATGGAGAATTTCAACTAATGTAATTTAAAAAGGAAGAGGAAAGTAGAAAGTAGAAACAAGTCACTCAAATGAATGCATATATAATGGCTCCCTGTGAAGCAGCTTGCAAGCAATGCAATTCCTTATCCAGAACAGGGTTATTTTTTTAATTTTAGCTAATGTTGATTTAAATACCATTTTAGTGACTGTGAAAGAAATTTAACACTTGATTCATTTTTATTGTGATTAATTATTCCAATATTTCTTAAGTGTGTTGTGTTTGATTCTGATTTCACTTACATTTTGTTTTCCACTACTTTAATTTCATTAGCCCCAAAGAAATTATTCCAGATTTTTGTCAGGATAACTTGGAACAAAAATAGGCCTTATATAATTTTAAAAAGTCGTTAAAAAGTGCATAATACAACTGTTATTCATACCTCCTTTTATTTATTCTGAAAACAGGAAAAACCTAGCAACTCCAACAAGCTGAACAGCATGCAAAGCGTGAGTTAAACACTACTAAAATGCAGGTCTAAATAGGTGACTTTAATGTGATTCATTTTCTCCTTCATTGGGTAAACTGTTGAACAGCCGGCCCAAGAGAAGCCATCAGGACAAGTCCATTCAAAAGAGGCTTCCAGGAGGCTGGGTTAAGGCTTGACCTTCAACCTGGAATGACATAATTCCATTAGAATCTTGAAAAAATAAAAGGTTAAGTCATAAAAATTTATAAACAAGGACTGAGTGTAGCAAGTGCTTTGAGATGGGCCTGATTCTGCAGCCTGCATTTACAGCTCTGAGACATGTCAGCTACGGAGCTAGGGACCTCCCTCGCCCCAGCAAAGATGCTGAGCTGAGCCTCCACAAGTAAGACTTGTTTTCTTAGGAGTGAATAACTCTTTTCTCAGGAGTGAGTAAGTCTCTCCAAAATGTCCAGATGGTAACGTTACCTAAGTAACGTTCTAGAGTGCTGCTAAATTTGCAAGATGCCCACGGCAAGGGATATGTAGAGAGACATCTGTGTTTCAATGATACTTCACCAACAGTTAGAATTATCAGCAATAACAATACAGGAGAAATAATGTTCCCTCATGGATATAGCTTATCACATCTCTCACTGATAATATATTGCCATCCAGACGTCACTAAATGAATATTCTAGATGCAATCTGAACATCCTTATACCTCTCACAAATTAGTGATGTCCTGTAAGGGACAGGAAGCGAAGCATGATTAAGTCAGATAGGAAATGCAAAGAGCTCAGTTATGATCACAAAGCTCCAGTGACTGATTTCAGACCCATGAAACACACCTGACAGACAAGAACACAGTGAGAACTTGGGCTGGACCACAGGAGGAGACTTTCTCAAAGAGCCAGAAATGTCCAGCCACGCTTGAACTTGCTCAGTAGAGCATATAATACAATTTCAAGCTCATGGTCTCTATATTAGCAGTTTAGAGCTCTGGGATTTTTCAGTGTATTGTTAGCAGCCACATGACATTCTGCATTGGTAAACCCCAAAAGGTTTTGCTGCCATATTATTTCATAATATATATATTTATCTATATAAACACACAGAGATATTTCGCTGACTCAGAGCATATAAAATAAGACTGAAATTATGCATTACTGTAAGACAGGTGAAGAACTGAGTAAGTGAGCCACGGAATTGGTTGTGCAGGCTCACTAAAGCAATTCACGTAACCTAGGCAAAGAGGGGACTGATGGTGATGTGGCAGCTGTCTTAACAGCTCCGTGAACTCAGGACAGGCAGGCAGCAGAAGGTGGTTTGCACCTTGTAGGTACAACCACCAGAACAAACATCTCACTCTTCCTAGAAAGTGAACTGTTCAAATATGATCAGCTGTTAACATACATTACTTAAAATACGTATTTCTGCAGCTAGAAGCTATACCATGCAAGCTTTAAGGCTTGCAAAGTGTCTGTACCTGCTAATGAGCATAGCTGCAAATAAAAAAGGGAAGACTTCTGCTTCCACTAGCAGAGTTTCTCTATGCAAAAGGCAATTCTCTGGTAGCCCCTCTGGCAGGATATAGTTGCCTAGTGCCAGGAGAGCAGGAAAGGATTGGACACTAAGGAATGAGTTTATGCATAGGATCAGTCTGCCCTCGAGTGTGAACGTCTGAGATGTTCCAGCAACCGCTAACACAGAACCACTCCAATGCATAAACTAATCTGTTCCACTTCTCTGATAGGTAGTTTTCAAAAACATTGAACTTTTGTAGGTATTTGAAGATCAGCCCATTTTTGGAAGTAATATTAAATTTTGTCTAGTTCAGCATAGTGTCTTCACTGCACAACACTGAAGCAGGTTTAATGATACTGCTACTACAAATAGTTTATGAAATAATTGGCACAGGTCCCCTTTTCTTTAGGTTTGTTTTCTGGTCTGACCTCCAGTTATTCAACTTAGATTTATTTCTGTTACTAGATTTCTCTAGCAATTCCATTTCCTATCAAATAGAGCTCTTACACACACCATTACGAGCAGATGACTAGTTAAGTTGCATGAGGAAAGAAGAACATTTATTGAACTATGGTAACAAAAATACATTCAGTTTACCTCTTCAGTCATTTTAGCATCTGTCTTTACTGAAGTCCCATTAATTCACAGTCTGTGATTCTTTTATTTTTGCTAATCCTTCTGCTGCTTGTGAAGGGTTTTAGCATTCACCACAGTACAGGATTGTTAATGTACCCATCTTTTCACTGTTTTCAATCCACCTCAACTACCAGAAGCTTCGGGGGATATTTCCGCTAACGGATTCCATTAGTATTGACTGTTTCCCACATCAAATGTTTAATGTGCACTGTCAGATTTAATCATCTGTTTGCTTGAACAAGATCCATTATTGTCCTTGCTTGTATTGCAAAAAGCCAGATTAGTAAGGTTTCTCACTTCACAGATTATTGAATCTTTTTGATTAACTGTGCTGTTTGTAGTCTAATAACTATAAGCTTTTAATTATCAAGAATCTTGGAGAATTCTGAATGGTACAAGATAAAGGGTTTTCAGTCAGCACTTTGGACTCTGACTTGTTCCAGCATCTCTTGCCTGCCCTGTGGAGCAAGTCTAAATACACAACAAACGGAAGGATCAATTATTGTCTGTGTAATACATACATACATACATATAGAGAGAGATCCCTGAAGCACCTGCTAAACCAGTTTTGGCTTAGGCAATGTAGTGTGACAAATTTACACATGGACATTTGCTTTAAACACTTTCTGGACAAATTCACCTCTGTTGAGTTCCATCACCAGTACGTTAAAGTGCTTGTTAAGATTGCATGTAGCCCTCTGGTGATGGTGTTGATGGATGTTAGCTTTCTAGTGTGCGAAGAGATCGAGTGCCTAGGGCTGATTCTTTCACATGTGGTAGCTTTTTTTTTTTGACCATGAAGTTTTGTTCATATGCCAGTATCTTAGCAACAGCAGACAGTCTGATTCAAGTAACTTCACTGTTTTGTCCCTGGGAAATTAATGAAATTATGACATCCCAGTTTAATCTTCTATTCCACTGCCTTTTGGGGTATAGAAGATCAATTTATTTAGTGCTGTGCACTACAAAGCAACAGCTCTGGGAGCAATCAGCCCAGAAAGGGTCTGAATAATGTTGCTGTGATAAGGTAAGCAATCATTAAACCAGAAATATAGTGCCAGTATCACATAGCTCTTTGGCAGACTGGTAAGTTTGCAACCTAGGGGTTTAAATGTCCTAAAATTAGGGACCAACAATAACAAGGTAACTTACAACTTAATGATATATAGCCCAATATCTTGAAGTGCATCTGCAAGAAATTAAAATTTCATGGAAATGATATATTACTTAGGCTACAGTGGAAGAGAAATAAACACTGTGAGAGATTATACCTGTACAGCAGTAGGACTGCAGTCACATTTGACAAAGTACTATTTGAATTGTTTGGAAGACAGCATTCATATATATATATCCACGTATTTTGTGCTTAAGCAAAGATTAGAAACCAAGCATAAGGCTCCATTTCCTTCTGACGCTGCTGGCTCTTCAATTCAAGGATATCTCTTACTGTGTGGGAAGGCACTGCTAAAGTTGAATGGAAGGATAACGTGACCTATTTTAACTGCTTGTTCCTAGATGTCAATCTAAATGTTTAGCATTAAAAATAGTGAGAGTTGAGCGGTATAGCTTGTCTTTAGGGTCCTGCTTTAAAAAAAAGTTTCTCCCTACCTCTTTGTCATCAATATCCAAAAGCTCAAGGTTATGCTGTAAGGTATGCACTGAGAGCCCAGTTCTGCAGCCCCTGTTTACAAGAGCAGTCCTGAGAAAGCAAGCTGAACAGTATCTGTGAGTGGTGCTGGTCTCATGTACACAAGATAGGCAAAAAAACCCAGGTATTGATTCCAGGCTGATAGGTTTTTGTTCAAACAGGAATATGGTCTATAATGTGCTTTTAATATCTGAACAGCACTGTCAGTCTGTCTCCATCTCCTCCTGTTCAGATTTTCCAGATACATCTAGAGTCTAGAACCACATATTTGGTTGTACTCAGTTTCTAACACACCCTAACATTTTTGTGCGAGTTTCAACAACATCACACATCTCTGATGTTAATGCAAGAATCCGGTGGGTTAGAGACTTGCAGAGTATGTGCTAACCGACCGCAGCAAACTTGTATGGGAACCTGAGCAGCATCAGCCACATGAAAACTAGTCTCTCTCCTTCTAAAACTACAACACACATTTCACAGCTCCCTGGCAGTTAATTTGCTTCAAAACCCAACATTTGCACACCGTGATTGAAGAGCAATCACAAGAGGCCTTCCTAGTGCACTGGCAACATTTTAAAATTGGAAATCTGAAGAACTAAATGTGTTCTTGGTCATGAGACCACACACTGAAGAAAGGATTAGCATGATATGCAAAGTGTTTTAACAGGGGCGGTTGTATACAGATTTTAACTTTCAGAGAAGTGTCTTGCTCTCCAGGAAACATTCACTTACAACAAAAAAGGAGGCAAAAGGTGGAATTTGTGGGGAAATCCCTACTGCATTGGATCCAATGTGCTTGAGGCCTTGGCTCTCCAAGAGCCTTGGAACACTTTCAATTTATTCCAGAGAAGCATTGTCATTAGCAGAAAATTAGCCAAATTTTGTTTGCAGACAGTTATTCTTAGGAGTAAAAGTCAGATTAACATGGGGCGAGTGCAGAAAAATAACTAAGACAATAGCAAAAAAGGAATACATTTTTATGAGGAATAAAAAAAAATCTTTTTGTTTGATATACTTTAAAGCTCTTTAATGTCAAAATACATGTATCAGTCAACAGTATTTTCTTTGCCTGACCAGGAAAAATTGTTTAAGGCATCAAATTTTAGTCTATCTAAAAAATATTTGTACAATAAAAATACGAATATACCATGATTAACATATCAACAATATACCATGATAGTACACAGTTTTCCTTTAGAAATGGGGAGTAAGGCGCTGCCTACTAAAAACCAAAAGGACACCATTCTTAACAGAGCTCCATAATTAGGCATGCATTATAATAACAATACTAGTACAAGCAGAAGGATGGGATTTTTAACAGAGTGGCTGTTACTTACTTAGGAATGTTTCAGCAAAATATTTTTTACAACTTCTAATGATATCTACGGAGACAAGAAGTTTCCCATAAATACTTGAGAACAGCATGCACTGATACTTTACACTCTTCATCCTTCAGTTAACATCCTCCTCTCTTCCCACTGCTCCTTTTCATCTGCCTAGTCTTACACCTAGAAAAGTATTAAAAGGACAAAACGGCAATTATTCTTTCAGTTATGTCTTCCTGGGTAGTCTTTAAATCTCACCTGTAATCTCCTAATTTTCCTAATTAAAGTCATAAAACTTTATGCTTTAAAAAACATATTTTGCAAATTAAGTATTCTAATCAGGATCATATTAGAAAAATATTCAGAGATAAACATAAATATTTCATACAGTCAGGACCAAAACTAGCATCATTATGAACAACAAGGTAAACCAGTGAGGACTTGATTAGGGGAGTTAGAAGATAAGAAACAAGATACAGGCGTGGCTGAAGGGTAAATCCAAAAGCAACTAATTACCATGGGTTTCAAGAAGAGAATTATAATGTGATTAAGCTTGTGATCATTTAATCTCACTTCTCCCTTTATAAATATACCCTTGGAACTCCTTATAATGAGTATGAGACCCAGTGTGGAATATAGAGAAGACCAGAATGGAAACTTTAACCTCTTCTTTAACCCTTAACTGGATCTCTGTCATACTGATCATCTTCAATTCACATCAAAACTGATGGGCAATGACAGAGCTATGGAGACATACTCTGTAATCAGGCCTTCTGCAGGGAACATGGACAGGTATTTCTGATACGGCACTGCAAATAGAGTCAAAGACATCCATTTGATGACAGTCAGATATTACCGCCTAAAGCCCCGTCAGCTGTCCATGGAAACAGAGTGAAATCCAAACCCAGGCACCAGCTCTGGATCCTGAGCTGCTGGACACCTAGACCTACAGCAGCTCTTCTGGTTCATAATTGCGGTAAGTCCTGTGGGTCATTTGCACTGGAAATCCCAGTTACTATAGAAGATCTGGGAGCATCCCACATGGAGGAGTACTCCAAACTACATGGAACCAGAACTGAGACCTTTGCTAGTGCAGGCAGAGTATTCACTCAAGCCCTGTGCAATTTTTATAAAAGACACTTCACGTGTACCTAGTAAATGAGCAAGTAAAAACAGAGATATCTCACATGCTAAAGAAATCTTTATGATGAGCAAAGACACCAGCCAGTAGCCATCAGACCTATTGCTCTTGGCAAGTTAAGAATGAAACACTGGCATTTCCCCTTTGAAAAGTATGTGGTGCACAAGCACCAGCCTCCAGCTGCAAACAAGTCTTCCTTTGTGTTCCTCCTGGCATTAGGCAGCATGTGAGCTGGATCTCCAGCCTACCTCAGCAGTCATATTAAGAAAGAGTAAACTAGAGTCAGTGAAGCCATCATGCCAGTTCCCCTCTCGCTCCTTCTCAGATATCCCTACAGCAATTTCTGAATGTGGACTTCTGTTTGTTGCACCACACGATTCATGCTGGCTGTCCCCACACTGCCTGAATCCCCCTTGTGCCTGAATTCCCTTTTGTGGTGAGCCACTGTTTGCTCCAGACTCAAGCCAATCTCAATTAACGTAGAGGCTGTGTGAAGACTTGGAGAGCACGCACTCAAATGCAGAGCGGATGCCTGCACTAACCTGATACACCTAATTTGAGAGCAATGCCAGACCATTAGGGAAGTGGAGTTCAGACTCAGGAGAGAATTAAATCCATTGTCAATATTTAGAATAAAAATTCTGTATAATGGAGCAGATTTGCTCATAGAAAATAGTATTGATATAATAGAAACTGCTGTACACAAACTGTACATCATTGGATCAGCTTAATATAATAGTTATATTTAAGTCATTGTTGCTTATATGAAAGTGAAAAGAAAATTTTCTCAAACAGTTGGCAAGCTAGTACCTGTAGAAATATCACCTCCCCCCCAAATAATCTCACAAATACTCTCATTAATTTTCACAGAACACAAGAATGGAAACTAAATAATATTGATTCATCCACTTTTTCAATGGGAAGGCAATCCCTTCTTCAAAACAAGATCCTTCACATAAAATCTTGTTCCCAACCACCCTGATGCTACTTTCCAGCTGGCAGAATAGCAGCAGCGGCAGCAGCGTAAAGACAGAAGCTACGAAATATTCAAAGGAGCCGAAGGAAATACAGTGTGCATTTTTCATCAAATCTCAGTGCCAGCTGGCTGTCTATTGTCTCTAGGCACACAGAAATTCAAGGTGAATACAGACTGGTATACAGCAGCCAAGGGAAGCAATTTTGTGCAGGCTAGTTTAACATTCCTACGCTTCATGACCTTCTCATTAAAGCCAAGACTATCAAGTTTATTACTCAGTTAAGAACAGTCTACAGAATTAAAAAAATAAACCTTAGAAGTAGTAGAAGGCATATTAACTGTTATACTATTATCCCTGTCTACAGTCTCATGCAATATTGTTAGATTTTGTACTAGTGGAAACTCTGGATTGTAAATTACTTAAGAAATTAATTTAATTTTAACTGATGTATACAGGATAGACACTTGTCCTCAGCTTTTGACTAGGAACATATGTAAAAATAAGCATCTTCTACTTAATACTTATGCTTGATATTGTTCTATAATGTTCACTACTAGATCATCGATTGGATGATAAATGGTTACTGAGATCAGTGAAACTGAGTAATTACCAGTAACATCTGGGTTCCCCCAAAACAACCTAGTAAGGTCTCCATCTCAGTTTCCTCTAAATCCCAAAACTAGACTGTTGGCCAGTTAAAGGTATAGGTTATAAAAGTTTGTAAGCATTAAGTATTAAAACAGTATTAAGCATTAAAAGTTATAGGTTGAGAATAATTTTGAAACAACTACCATAAAATCATAAACTTTTCCACAATCAAAGGTAAAAATGCTCACTTTATTTCAACATTCGTTAACCAAATAAAGCCAGCACCTTAGTATACCAGAGGAAACTTCCCTGAAGGTGGTGTTGTAAAGCAAGCTTAAAAGAAAAAAAAAAAAAAAAAGGCCAGAGTAAAGGACCCAAAGAATTGCTCATTGCCACAAACTAGAGAGCTGCTTCAGGGATTAATGGAGTTCGTCCAAGCTCCTGAACTTTCAAAGCAAAATTTTCCCTAAATTCTGTAATATTACCCCTTCATAAAAAGTTCCTAGGCAAAGTCTGCTGGGAGGCTTTGGGGCAGTACCCTCTCCCCTTCTCTGCAGAGGAGTATCCACAGCCAGGAGGCACTTGCCACCCGGGTGTTTCTCATCAAGCGCAAAGCACGAGTATCTTGAAACCAGATGTTAATTTTGAGGGCTGAGGCCAGGAGTGCTGACCTAGCCCAGACTTCAAGACTGTCTTCTTCAAATGGATTAACTGCGGGAAGACCTAGGTTTTATTACTTCCTTTTGAGGTAACCTCAGATGTTCAAAGAAGAGCACAGGCACTTTTATTAAGAGGATTAGCACTCTCTTTCAAAGCTATTTTGAAGCTGCAATAGGAAGCGCAGGAGGCAGTTTCACAACGTAAGACTTCACAGACAATACTTAGGAGCCTTAAAGTGTTCTTGACCCTCGCTACCAGCCCATGGCATGACACCCAGTTCCTCAGGACATAGCAACTTCAATCAGGAAAAAATCAATTTTGCCATCCAAAAGAGCAGTGTAACACTCGATCTCCGTGCCGTGCCACATGCTTTCTGTTTGTTTTGCCAGGTTAGTTTTCAGATGGATGAGTTCCCTGGCCTAGCTCCCTGCATGGCTTCACTTACGTGAGCCTGCACAGAGGTGGTGGGAACACACAGTAGGGGACAGCACGTTGTGGGGAGAGCAGGCAGTTTGGGGCTTGCACCAAGTTAAAGAGCTCAGGTGGCCAGTGCCACACAGAGACATAAAACTGCTTTAACTCCAGCTCAGTTCACTGTCCCAGTTTGCAGGAGAGCTCCATGAATAGCTGTGCTGGTACAACTGCGGGAAGAAGAGGAGTGTGGGGCCAGAAATGAGCAGGCATGGGTGGAAACTGAGGAGCAAAAACCCCTTCAGCTGTGATTGCCACTGAACTACTGAGCAATTGATAGTATTCAGTGTCATTTCTGAAGCCTTCTGCAGTGCTGGAAGCAGAGAATACGCTATCTTGTTTTGGGTGGACAGGATATCTGTGAATTATCGTGGCAGCTCTGAGAGGTGCCTCTCTAAACCAGCGTGATGTTAAAATGAAGTTCTGCCTAGCTGGGGGGATTTTACCCTTTTCAGAAGAGTCTGTTAGAATCCATCAGCAATTAAACCTCTCAGGCGATATATAATAAAGTTTTAAAGGAGACTCTCCACAAAGCTGTGAAATATGATATTTCACTGCCTTGTACTTATATAGTCATCTATTCCTTTATAAATTGAATGGGTATTTCACTCCAATGGATATTTCCAATTCATATGTAAATGCTGTTCTAATTTGATAACATTTTTACTCACTTTACAGACTTGAAGATTTTGCATTTAAGACCAGAAATGACTATCAGGTCATTTAATATCGTCTCTTTATCTTGGACCCTTAAACTTTACTCCACGCTAAGTAATTTATTTGATAGAAGCGTAGGTTGTGCTTGACAGCTGCCACTAACTCCCTTAATATTCCTGGAGTTCAGCATCTCCCCTACTGTTTCATCATTGTCACAGCAGTTTCCTTACTGTCACCAGCAGATTTTTCTGTTTTTCATTATTTTCATAACACTCTCTCTCAGACTGCTCTGTACAGCTTCAGTAAACTTTGCCTGTGCTGGAGTGCTGGGCATTTCCTAAGCTGAAATGCCAGTGCACCGTGGTTCAGATTCTCCACAGCCGTGGAGTTCAGTTACCAGTGAAATCACATGTAACTCTCAAGCTGTTTACAATCTACATAAAAGGATTTCTTTGTACAGCATCCCAGACTGAGAAAGTTACAACTGCTTAAGCTTTTTGCACCAAGATCAAATATAAAAAAAATCTCCCTCCTCATATTTCCTGTGGTTACAGTCTTCTGCACACCATGTACCTTAGGCTGTATCTACAGAGCCTTTTTTTATGTATGTCCTGGTTTTGGCTGGGATAGA
>NW_009231085.1:0-25812 GCF_000690835.1 Fulmarus glacialis | reverse complement strand
TTCTATGATTCTATGATTCTATGTTTGTCTTTGGGGTAGCTTGTGAGGGTACCGATAGCTAACAGCTCCAAACAAGCATTGCCATAGAAGAAATGTTCAAACCACTGCCCACGCAGAGCAAATCGAGGGAGGCAGAGGATAATTACCTGGCTTGGGCCTTTGCCAAGAGAATTATATCAACAATATACTTGTCATGTATAACATAACGGGATCTTTAATGTTATTAATTTATTAGAGTCACTTAGTAAGGTAAGAACACAGGGTTTCTACTTCGTCTATAGGCTGACACCTCTAGCCCCATCCGTGTGACAGCAGGTCAACATATGGCAGCAAAATGTGCCATTCACATCACTACCAAAATACTTTGCACTGAGAAAGATTCCCTTGTTCTGATATGAGCTTCATCTGACTAACCTGCAAGAGTGGACAGGGTGACAACTTAAAACACACTGCTGCCAGTGAACAGGAGTGCATTCAGACTGTGCTGCTCATAGAAAAACAGTTTGTTCTGTAACTGATTAACATATTATTCCTACCAGTTTACTGAAGGAAGGAGATTGCTGTGTGGGCTGCCTGTCTGTCTCGCTGTCTCGCTGCACATCTAGGATGCTGCCAGTAGCATTCACTGCTTCAGTGGCTGACTAGTATAAACTTTTCACAGTAAACTTGTGACATTCAGATCAGTAAAAGACAGAGCCCCTGAAGTGGTCTAGCCATGGCATTTACTTCCCGCATTATGTCTATTATATAAAGGAAAATAAAGTAGGATGCACCATGAATAGCAACGGTAGCACTCCGTGCTGCTGGAACTGGCTGTTCCATTTTGCAGTGCAGCATTCCAAGCTTACAGGACAGGGATGTGCTGCTTGGAGGAAAAAGCATCTTGCTTTCTGCTCAGGAAGATACTACCTGAAGGTCACATGAACAGAAGGAAAACTCCAAGTCAGTCTTCTGCAATGACTTGTACAAGCATTATATGATCACTGCAGGTGAGGCATGGAAGAAAAAACCCATATTTCATACTTGCATTTCTGAAATGTATTGTTCTGAGCCAATTGCCCCAGGGTTTTTATGGAATGTGGTTTTGCTGTCTATTTACACAGAATCTAATGCAGTTGGTTCTCAGGCATGACTGGCAGCCATGGAAGCTACTTTAAAAATAACAATTTTCATGGTCTTCATCATGACCATAATTAGAGTTTTCACTTTTATTTGACATACTTACAGGTAGAAAAAAAGCACTAGAGAGCTCAGGAACCTCAAGTTTCTTGACTTCAGAAGCAACACGACCCTGTGGCTGAGCTGAACAAACCTGCTGGGTTCTTGTGTTCACTAATCCATTGCCTGCTGTCTTCTGCTGTGACCTTCTGCAGTACATCACAGTGCGTCAGCCTGTGAAATGTTCCCATTCTAATTAGCCAAAGTATTTAATAAGGAATGGGAATATTGCTAGTAATTTAGCATCTCATTAATGATGTATTGCATTAATGCACGTATCCTTGAAATCAACCATTAATTCAGGCAACAAATTTTCTGGTATTGGAAGGATAATGGCTTCCAATTTTCATTGGTTTAGCCTCTTGCAAACCTGCAAGGCTTTCTCTAAGACTAAATTCCATTACAGTGTACCCTAAGTTGTCTGGCTTTCCAGAGAAACAACTAAAACACGAGAAAAAAGAATAGAATTAAAAATGAAAGGTTTCACTCTTTCTGCAGAAAGTGACATAGGCCAACTTGGAAAAGTTCAGAATTTGTTACAAGCAGACTGCATTCTGGCAGGCTAGTAAAATGCAATTCCAAACAGCTGCCTGAGCCAGAATTTTGCTGTGTTATTATGGGGGTACTCAAAGCATAAAATTTGTTAGATTGACTATAGACATACAAGAAGTTACTGAAACCATCTGCATCTGGTGTTTCTGCATTCCAGTATTACATCAAGTAAAGCTGAGAGTTGGGATAAGGCAAGCTTACGTCCATTTTTTGGAGCAGTGTAAATCTGAGGTTCTTAACACTGCATCTAATATGGGGCTAGTCCAAAGTTCACTGAAGCAAACAAAAAGATTCCCACTGACTTGGTGGAGTTCTGGGCTCCATCTAAAGATGCCAAGATGCCCTGCTGCAAGAGCAGTGGGGAATGCTGCTTCTGAAGACTTTTCATGAAGGTACTGAAATAATTGCCCATCCTTCCTATTTGCTGCAGAGCCATTTTTAGGAGTCATGATTTGCCTTTTCTAGACTGCTGTTCCTGGCATTTCTATGCATCTCTGAACACGTGTTTTCTCCTGGAAAATAACTTGAAGCCCTTTGGAATAAGAATCTCTGTACACATTAGCTTATGTCATTCTTGGGGGAGGACTAACCAGAGCATGACACTATGGTCTTTTCTGCTTGAGATCCTGCATACAATGCCAGGTGGTACTGCCTCCAGCAGATCACTATGCCTAGCATGCCGTGTAGGCAAGAGAGTGTCTCAGTCTGCAGGCTCTGAAGGCCCAAACCCAGGTGAATTTATAAGATACTGAACTTCTTTTAAATGCAACAACAGAGAAATGGCAAGATGCAAAATTGTAAATGTGGTGTAAATTTTGCTACTATTTTTGAGTAAGATTTGCTTTGAGGGTGAATAAGTACCTCTGGAAGGCTCAGGGTCTCTCCTGGGGCTGTGATTTTCCAATTCAGCTCTCAACTGGTGAGAAACACTTGCCTGGTGTTTGTACCTTCGCTTTCAAAAACATCTTACTGATCTCTCTCTCCCACTAGCTGAAACATCTCAAAACTAAAATCATGATTCATCCTCTCTCAGTGACCCTACACATGAAATGGAATAGCTGGGGGCACTCTGGTGAAGGGGTCAGGGGCTAGATGTTTCTCTGCATACATGATTTGAAACTGTGACTTGCAGGAAGGTCGGTAACAAAACCATTTAAGCAGCAGTTTGAATACTGAAGGAAAGATGCTTATCAGCTACAGACACTGCATGGATTAAGGTACCCTCTTGACTGAGGCATTAGTTATTAGTGCCCATAGTTGCTGTGAAAAGAGGTCACTGCTGAGCATGCTGAGACATAGCCAGGTTCTGCTGCTTTGCAGCCAGCCACATTGTTATCCTCAGCTATACTCATTGCCTGAAGCATGCTGATGGCTAGAGTAAGAGCAGAAATTGCTTTTGGAGACTGAATCTCTGGCCATGTCTTCGGTCAGTAATTGAGAAGCCACTTTTCTTCCCTTGTTTTAGTGTCCCTCTGCCCCTCATCTGTGAGACGAAGGTTTCTTATGACTCTGGCAGATGCCTTGCAATGATCTGGAGACACTCTGGATTGTTTCAGCCCAGCCTCTTCTGGTGCATATTATGAAGTATGTTTTTAGGTGAATACAGACAGGCATACACATTGCAAGTCCCTTCATCATCAGTCTGTGGTTTACTCACTTGTCCCCACTGGGCCTTTGAGAATTCAGCTCTTGGTTTGGGCTAGGGTGTGGCAGCTATGGAAATTATAATACATGAAGAAGCACTGCCAGCCTGCACGTAGAGTGGGGGCGGGGTGGAGGGGAGGGCAGCAGTTAATGGTGGAATGGCCCTTACTCCCTTACCAGCCTGTGCTAAGGACACACTAGTGTTAGCCAGGGTTCATTATAATGATCACACATCATGCCTCTCTCTGCCTACTTGGCAAGGTGGTGACATTTTTGTTTCAGTGTTTGCCAAACATGCCGGTGCTGCTCTGTGGGTTTTTTTGGAGTGTTTCTGAGGATTGGTTGTTCCAGGCTTTTGGCTTCCTGGAGAGTCACAGCACCATCTTCTGCCTACTGCTCCTTTTAGTTCCCCCATCTTCTCTTGCTTTTACACTCCAAGCTTTTCTACACAAACCTATCAGTCATGTTTTCAGAGTTCCTGAGTACATTCCTTGCATTTTCCCAGGAATTAATTAAGCCATTGTACCACAGCTCTGCCTGGTCTGACAAACTCAAATTTGCCTTAACACGAGCATAGGCTCATCCATCAGTGCATGGATTCTGAGATGTGTGTGATTATCTTGCATAAGGGTAGGGTCCTAAACCGGGGGAAAGGGAGCGGTCTGATATGCTGTGCAGAGATGAAGGTCATTTGTATTTTGCCCAGGAGATCTATTATTTCCAAAGTCCCTTGGCAGGGAAGGGTAGTTATGATTTGCATCATCACAGTGAAATCCAATTTCCTGCAGGGATATAGGTATTTGGGCTCAGATGTCAGCTTTCCTGTGTTGTTGCTTTAATCCTGGTCCTACTACGCTACTACTTGTATTTCTCCCAAGAGGAACTTAAGTGAAAGAAGGAAACTGGGGTTTACATTACATTTCTGCTTCAGTCCTAATTTCTTGAATCCTGAGCTACTTTGATCACAAATTCTTTTGCTCGCTGCTGCGGCCACTGGTTCTGAATATCCAGTCTGAGGTATATGGGTTTCTATGAGAAGACAGTTATGGTCAGTCACTCAAAAACTCCCTTCCCAAAAGCTGGGCATCTGGGGAAAAAACAATAGCTGAAACTTAGTTGCTACAAGGAGAAAAAGAAGATCATTCAAAAGAAGAACTTTGTGAAACAAAATGGTTAGTTAAAGAGTAGTTAATTAATGCGTTAGGAAGAGATATCTGGATGGAAGCTATTCTCGGTGATTCCCTGGTATGTGAATAAATCAGTGATTTTGGTGAAGAGAATGTAATGGAGGACACTAAGTCCAGTTATTATGCCTGTTTTTCTGTGCTATAGCTGTGTTCATCTCTCCTAGTACCTCTCCAACTGTAAACAGCTCTGTCTCTTTGCTACATTTTGCTGGTATGGAGTTTTGCCAAACCAGATACCAAAGGGTTGACAAGACACGAGCACTGTTGGTTAGTCCACTGACCCTCTGGATATTGATTGCTGGTGCTGACAACTTCTGTTACTGTGATCCAGCAAAACCCCTGGGAAATTCCATGCTTGGCAGGCAGCCCATATCTATACCTACTGCATAGGCTGTAGTCTAACATTAATGTATATCTAAAGCTCCTAAGAAGCAGCATTCTTTTGCACAAAAAAAGCAGACACAGATTGTTTTTCAGCATCTCTCTAGGTCACAATGCTGTTCAAAGGTCTTATTCTTTTGTATGCTGTCTGGTGCTGTGGTTTTACCCCACCTGGCAACTAAGCACCACACACCTGCTCTCTCACTGTCCCCCCAGCGGGGGTGGGCGGGGGGAGAGAACTGGAAGGATTACAGTGAGAAAACTCGTGGGTTGAGATAAGAACAGTTTAATAAATGAAAAGGAAAATAACAAAGAGAAAGAAATAAAACCCAAGAAAGACAAGTGATGCAAGTGAAAACAATTGCTCACCACCAACCAACCAATGCCCAGCCAGTCCCTGAGCAGCGGCCCCCCAGCCAAACTTCTCCTTAGTTTTATTGCTGAGCATGACGTCATATGGTATGGAATATCCCTTTGGTCAGCTGGGGTCAGCTGTCCCAGCTGTGTCCCCTCCCAACTTCTTGTGCACCCCCAGCCTACTCGCTGGTGGGGTGTGTGAGAAGCAGAAAAGGCCTTGGCTCTGTGTAAGCACTGCTCAGCAATAAGGAAAGCATCCCTGTATTGTCAACACCGTTTTCAGCACAAATCCAAAACAGAGCCCCATACTAGCTACTATGAAGAAAATTAACTCTACCCCAGCCAAAACCAGCACACTGGCCGTCATCTCTTCTTCTACTTTCAGCTCATGCTGGAGTTACTGAAAGACTATTTTTGCTTTAAAAAACACTTGCTAGCAAGTCCAGATGTGAGTGGTTAGTAGCAACTTTCTTCACATGCCAGGTAGTTTAAACTGAAAGCAAGATGCTTGGTTGCAATCTAACATATGCATTGTTTTGGGAATGCAGAATTGGCTCTGTTACTTTAGGAGAGTTTGAACAAACACAAGCAGGGAAGCTAGACAAGGTCACCATTTTAAGGCAATTTGGCTTTCCTCTCCTAGGTGAAATACCAAGGGCTAGAAGATGAGTTTACTAAACAGATTTATTTCATTGTTCCTTCAAACAGAATTCCCCCAAGAACAAGGAATGTACCCAAGGCCCATAACATAGCTTAAATCCCAGTTTCCCTCAGGAACATGAGCCTTGTGTTAACCAAATGTACAGGGCTGAATTTCACCCCCAGTTCCCGAGCAACTAAAATCCTTCTGAAACCCATAAACTACTGGGGCTAGAAAGAGATGGGGAATACTACATTCTGACAGATTAGCAAAATGTCTTAGAGAAGAGAAAAAGAAGAAACGACTTACCCTTTTTCTCAATGTTTCCTTAATGAAAGTTGGGCATGGCAGATGAGAATTTTGCCTGAAAAAGCCTTAAATTTCTTCAGACAAAATAGTGCTTTCAAGTCAAGTGACATCAATGGGAACCTTACCTGCATTGTTGCAGTTGACTTGTAGGAAGAACAGGTTCTCCTGACTCACGTGTACCATCTTCTTTCCCTCTTGGTGTAAAAACCTCTCTGCTCTAAGTCCAAAAATGGATGCAACCCTTTCCAAAAGCAATGGACGTCAATATGAAGCCAAGAGGTGCTGTAGAAAATCTGGAGCTTTTAAGACAGACCAACACAATCCTGATGCATTTTCTTTCAGAGAGAAATCAAAGCTGCCAAAAATAAAATGCTCAGGTTGGGATCTGTCTTCTTCTATTTCAGTCAATGCAGGTTTTGACAGTGATTTTCTTTGAATCATGATTAGACTCACAATGCTATTGTGAGTCTATTAGAAAACTGTTAGAAAAACAGTTCAATGGCCAAATGTGACTATATCTGTGGCCCATTGTGTCCTTGTAATTAACCGTAATGAAAAAATCTATTAAAATTTGGAGTTAGAAGCTAAATAAATGTAAATTTTATTTCTCAGCAGCAAACTTCCTACGAAGTTTTAATGTTGTTTTGGTGCTGGGGATATTTGATAGTGTTAAAAAATAAAACTAAAATAAAGGAACCATAACTGACAAAGCACAGACTTTCCCTTTCTGCTGCTACTGAACATTTAGGAATAAAGACTGTAAACTGTGACCAGGAGACAAAATATTTGGTTCAGAGCAGGTTTGAACTTTATAAAAGACAACAGCTGAAACTTGTTGTGTTTGAGTGTGAGTCGTGATTGTGTCCTGGCTACTTTGTAACAACTATGTCAGTAAATACAGCCTTTCTTCTCATTTGTGCCTGACAAAACACTGTACTTCCATGCAAATCAGATTCCTGAGATTTAAGATGGACTGGGAGAGATTTCCCGACCTGTTAATAATCTAGAAGCACCTGCAAACTAGAAAATGGATCTCCTCTTGAGAAAAACATCCCAGCACCACCTGGGCCCTAGGTTCTCTCAGAAGGGAGGCTTTTTTTTTTTTAATGTTTGCTTTTCAGTTGTGGCTTCTTTTGATGAGTTCACTTGTGGTTTTTCTGATTGCAAGGCATTCCTCCACAGAAATAACATAAATATTTACATAGTACCCTACATAAGAAATCTCTTTTATAGTGAGATTTCATGATTTACAGTCTGCAAGTAAAACTCGCAGTTAACTGCAACAGGTTGCTGGCATTAGCATCCAAGAGACATATCAAATTTACAGGGTCTGATGTCACAATGATTGTAGGGGGGTTTTATGTGTATTTCAAGAAAACATGTAGCCTCCATATTATTAAAGGGCAATTTTGGGTTAAATTTCTAATTGAACACATCAGCTTCTGATCAGCCAGTGAAACAATACAAAAGTGAGCTCTGTAACATGTCCCTCTTGTATTAGCTTTGATTCGGTTACAAATAAGCATGGCAGCTGATGGGACAAGGCGCCCACCTGCATGAACTCATCCCTGGGGAATCTACACACTTCTGAGGGAGACAGTGAGCTTCAAAGCCTGCTGGCTCCAATTACTACACTTCATTTCGCAAGAAAAGCACTTGTGTGTGATGACAAGAGCTTCATCCTCTCTCAGACTTTCTGAAGTGAATTGCGAGTTAGATGAGAAATTTTTTAAAAGAAAGTCCAAAGCTTATAGCGAGCAATGTACCACTATGCAAATGACATCTTAGGGACACGAGTGTGCAGGACTGCAGGGGACAGGCACAGGTTACCTTCCTTAATACCTGCCAAGCTCTGCCTCTCCAAATATCTTTCTTGCCATGTCCCTATCCCATCTTATTTCCCCGAAAATTTTGGCTTTGGTGAAAAAGTGGTGGTTTAAAGCACCAAAGAAGAAGGGTAGACAGCAGTCAGCACCCTTTCTAGCACAGGCCTTCCTGTTGCTATGGCAATGAGTCACAGGAGGCATTGGTCTCAGAGATGAAGTTCAGCTCAGTTGAGCTAAATCTGGGTTTTCTTTGTTCAGATTGTTATCCACTGGTAACAAAGCCTGTTGAATCTTCTTGTGAGGGCTGCTCAGTTTTGGATGGCTGTTTGCCAAAGAGTAGCAGGAAGACACCCACCGCTGAAACCATCAACAGTTTCACTGCATCCTTTCTCTCCACAGATTCTATAATTTATTACACCGATCTTCATTAATCTTAGTGGTATTCAAGCACACATTCTGGTAATTCAGTTGCTTCTTTTTTTTATTTGATACACCAGTAAGGCTACAGGTACAGCTGGTTTTAGGCAAAGCAGGAAAGATTCCAGCAGAAAGATTCTTTTCTTACCATTCCAGTGCTTTGCCATATTTTTTGTTGCTGGGTTGTGATTGCATTGTGTGCAATGCTAGTGATGCTTTATTAAACACTGACTGAAAGTACCTTTTGGAAAACTGTCATCAGCTCTATTAAGCACATTTCCTGCCTCTTTTTGAGGTCTTTCTCTTCAGGACGTGGTCTTGATGAGAGGTTTCCCTGCAGGCTCCCTACCCTGTTGGATTTCATTGAGTAGAGCAGAAGAATCTGACATTGATGCAACACGGAGGTGAGGCTAAGACTTCTCAAATGTGGAGATAAACCTGTGTGCAGATGAAGGAAGGACACAAGATTCCCCTCCAGTCCTGAAATAAAACTATTTTATGCATCTAGTTTCTGGCTAACAGACAACGCCACTTTACATTGCCCTTTGGATCATGAAACTCCTAATTCCCACAGGCAGAGCTGCCCTTAAAGATGTGGTCAAGGCACAGCTCTTGCAGAATGCTCTCTTGCTGAACTGTGACTCCCTGAAAGCAGACTTTCTCTTTCCCACAGTCTCTAGCCAGTGAACTGTAGTGAAAGGATGGTTGGGCCTGGATTTCTTCCCTACTTGTGGGAAGACAAATTTGCCCTGGCAGTCTTGCAGGAGCTGCTCAGCTGACAACATAGCTGTCAATGTAAACCAGCCTTTATAGTTGCAAGATAAATCTAGAAGAGGTGAAGTAAACACAGTCTACATGCTATCCCCTCAAAGGACTGATGGAAAGTAGACAGTATTTACTATTAAAACCATTTTAATTATTAAATTGAAAAGGTATTGACTCATACAACTGAGCGTTTAAGGGTCAAAACTTGAAATACTTAAAAATCACGGTCAAGCATTGCCTGCCTCTCCCTTCCAGGCCCCCTCCCTGTGGGATACACCACAGTCTGCTCCTTAGGCTGGTCCTGTCATGTGTATCTTTCTTGCAAATGGAAGCAGCAGAGCTTCTGTCACTCACTGAAGTTTATTGTCCTGCTCTGTTACTTCCGCTGCTTCCTGCTAGTGCAGTGTGGCTGTCCTCAGGCCTTTTGCTTCTAAAATATAATTTCCTTTGCTAGGCTGAAGCCAGTTGTTTCTGGTAGTCTGTTCTCTTGAGCCTTCTGGCCCTGCAAGCTGCTGTGTCAAAATAAACCACAATCCCCTCCACTCCCTCATGCTGGAGATAAAGGAAGCCTGTTTGCACAAGGTGCTATATTTTCAAATAGAAAGTTCTGCTCAGAACCCAGCAAGAGGTGCAGGGAGGCTGTCAACTCATTTTTCACTAGAGTTCAAATATAGGCTAACAAATGAGTGCACGGGCCTTTCCAGCACGCATCATGCTGAATTACAGTGACATGTAGATGCATCCTCACGCTGTGAAGAGGGCTTTATTCTCCTCCCTCCCTTCAGGACTCTGCACATTTCAGCCCCTTATCACTTTGTGTCTTCTTCAGACAGTGGACTGAATTTCCTGTCTGCCAGTTCAGGTTTAAAGTGCTCTGCATGCTTCCTTTCCCCCAGGACTAGGGAGTGTTAGTGGGACAAGGAGTCAGAAAGTCTAGAAACCCCCCTAAGAAATTCACAGTGCTGGAGTTGAGCAGGATTCCTAACTTGGAAAGGATTTGGGGAACTGGTAATTTTCTCCTTGCTATCCACCCACCTGCCCCACCAAAGCGAAGAGGATCCAATATCATGTGGGTGTGCTTTATGGGAGGAATGCACAACCATGAAAATAAACATGGTCTAGTGATTAAAGTACACATTGAAGAGATCTGCAGAGAGCAGGAGGAAGAGGAATCTGAGGAAGGAAGTGGGAGCTGGCTTCTGTTCCTGGCCACTGATCTGCTATGTGACCTGGAGCAAATTCCGTCTCCTTTCTGTGCCTGATTTTTTCTTTTAATGTCAAGTGGGATGATGTCCCTTACCTAGTTCCCAGGCAGGGGAGAAAGGCAGACTCATTACTATTTCCCATATTACACTTACTTTTGGCAGCCACAGTAGAGGTCAGACCCTTTTTACTGGAACATCTACATGGTGAGAGCCCTTGTCCTGAACACTAGGCAAGCAGAGGAAGGAGCCATGCCATGTTACAAAAGGGGACAGAGTCTCAGAGGAACTGCGTGCTTTACCAAGAATCTTTGCAGAAGCCAGTGGCAGAACTAGGAATGGGACTGTTGACATATGCATCACCACCCAGTCTTTCGAAGCATTCCTCCCCTCAGAGGCAATATCATTTGCTGCCAGCTGTGGATTTATGTTATTACTGGTTTATTGGTCACTTCAGGCTGTGGGACAGAGGCTAATCAGTAGAGAAGCAGCAGAAAGTCTTAGAACATCATGGCACATGGAATGTGCTCATGTCCTTATATGAGGCCTTTAAAAATTGTTTGAGAGCACCAGCGAAGTGTTTTGACACACAAGTGCAAGGAACATGATTGTTCCTCTTTTCTGCCAGATCTAAGGTGCTTTCATGGTATGCTGGGAAAACGTACCTGAAGTGCAGCAGGCTCACTTTGGAGCTACCTATCTGCAGTTGTTATCAGGGAAGCGACAGCTTGTACAAAAGTGTCTCTGTTTCTTACTGCAGAGCATTTGTAACTGACAGGGGATCAGAAACAGCCAGATGCCTTCTGAAATGACGTGGCCACTACAAGAAGAATGGGCTGAACACATTTTAAAATGAAACACTAACAAGTAGGAATTAAAAGTATTTGCTGTTTTGGAGCAAGAAAAATGGCAGGGCTTGGGTAAGAAGCACAGCTTACTGACATCAAGATACAGCTCCGAAGGGAACACTATTGTTTACATACACATGATGAGAGGTGTTGAAACTAGTTTCACCTCCACTCTCATCCTGGCTTGCAGGGTCATTTCTGTCAGGCTGTGGGTTTAACTGTTCTTTGCAGTCTCAGATGATGAGTTTCTCACTGTAGGTATTGCAAGGATTAGTCCACTTGCCAAAATCTGCTGGTGCATTGGAATCCTGCCTGAATTGGAGCTGAAATGCCATTTCAAGGTCTGCAAGAGCTGTAGCAGCAGTAGGGAAGGTAGAAAGGTATCTCGGAGTTTTATAATGGTGAAAATAATGCTGTTGGCAAACTAGATGGTTAGAAATTACCATTGCTTTAAAGAATCAAAGGAATGCAACTCTGTTTACAAGCAAATAAACATAGAAGTAACTAGCAGAGCTGTATAGGACCTAGAGGAATATGTGTCCCACTTGTCTCCTCTCAGAGAATATCTTGTTGGACAACATCCCCAAAGCTGCAGATGCTAGAATGGACATTATTGAACTGAAAGATGTTTACTAGTGCCAACCTTTGTAAGAAATACCTGTGAAAGCGGGAGAAAGATCAGTGGAGAAGACAGAGTGGTGGGAGTGCTCAGCCTTGTGTTGATGACCCAGTTAATCCTCCACACCTTAAACATTTCAAATATTTGATGAATGACTCCCCACACCTTTCGGGCTTGAGCTTTTTTCATCTGCACAGAGAGATGCTGATTTGATAAAGCTTTATTTTCTTATGTCTGGTGAATAGTTATCATGGGAAAATAGTACAGCTGTCTTTTGCAAGTTGAGATGGGTACAAGCATTTCAAACCCATGACAGTGTTAGGTAGGTCTCAGTGTACCTGGCTACCAGCAATGCCTACTGTATGATGCTTAGTGTTTTCTTCATTATCAGTCTCAGCAAAGAAACTACAGAGCCACCGTTTCTTCTAGTGGTTTGAAGAAACCTCTGGAGACTCTAGATCAATCTCTCATAAGGCTGGAAGAGGCAAGATTCACATTACCCAAGCCAGGTGGAAATTATCCTATCACTAAGCAATTTGGCTTCTATCTTAACCAGAATGTACCTTTGGAGTTAAAGTTGAGAACACTTTTACACAAGGGAAGTGATAGAGTGGATAGAACTCCTCTGCATAGACACAGTAGGTCCTTTCCCTGTTTGTATCTGGGAATTATGGTCATGATAAATACACTGCACTTCAACTGTAATGAAGGTGCACTTACCGAGTGAAGTGCCAGTGTCTCCATGTGGCTTGTGCAATTATAAATTCTCCTAATCCATCCTCTAGCATGGATTTATGAAGCAAACGCGTTTGTACAAGTGACTTAAAGCCCCGTATCTCCCTTAATCTATATGCCGTGTGCTTGCTATCAGGCAGGCAGAAAGCTGTATCTTACCGTGCTTTAATTTATCTCCATAATACAAGTGAAGTCAGAAGGGACTTGGGGACAATATTGTTGTTTTTTTAGTTATTTCATGGTGTGCCCTACCGCAGATCTCATAAATTCATGAGTGGAGATCACAGGACATGTAGAGGGGGATAAAGTCCCTAAAATGCCCATAAAAAACATGCTGGCTTTAGATACTGCTGAATGAGAAAACTCATGGGTTGAGGTAAAGACAGTTTAGTAAGTAAAGCCGCACACGCAAGCAAAGCAAAACAAGGAATTCATTCACTACTTCCCATCGGCAGGCAGGTGTTCAGCCATCTCCAGGAAAGCACGGCTCTGTCACGCGTAATGGTTACTTGGGAAGACAAACGCCATGACTCCGAACGTCCCCCCTTCCTTCTTCTTCCCCCAGCTCTATATGCTGAGCATGATGTCATATGGTATGGGATATCCCTTTGGTCAGTTGGGGTCAGCTGTCCCAGCCGTGTCCCCTCCCAACTCCTTTTGCCTCTCCAGCCTACTCACTGGTGGGGCAGGGTGAGGAGCAGAAAAGACCTTGACTCTGTGTAAGCACTGCTCAGCAGTAACGAAAACATCCCTGTATTGTCAACACTGTTTTCAGCACGAAGCCAAAACATAGCCCCATACTAGCTACTATAGAAAAAATTATCTCTATCCCAGTCAAAACCAGCACACCCTACTGTAGCAAGACTTGATGACTCTTCCTGACATATATTTGTAATCCAAACCATTTAAAAATCCCATTGAGAAGAGGCTTTGGGTAGGAGGTTTCTTCCCAAAAATAAATATGAAGGCCAGAATTACTTCTCTGTTTTTTCTTTCCGAGCTAAAAATAAGCTTTGTAGAGCATTTCTTCCACTTGAGAGGAAGTGTGTTTTATTATATTAGATGATCTAATTTTAATCTGTTAGTTTCATATTTGGATTGAGACATATGAGAGTGAGCCTCTTCATACTAGTTTATACATGAGGGAGCATATGCTCTGATACATTCTGTGTGTAGCACTTAAACTAACCATTGTTCCACATGGACAAGTAAGTGGAAATCACCCAGCACTATGCTGGAGAGATCGCGCTGTCCAGGCAGTGAGGGGCTGCACTGAGATCTGTGAAAGAAGAACTTTCTTTCTGCATATCCTGACTTCATCCAACTCCTCAAAGCTTTCAGTCCTGTTTTGTCTTTCATATTTTTTAGTATTTAGTGTGGAGACTCTATCTTCTATAAAGCCATAGTAATAAGCACTTTAAACTTTAAACTCAGCTGGAACCTCTGTGGGCTAATGAACACTGAATTTATTATGAATACTTAGCCCTTTCCTCAGAGGCAGAGATGACCCTCCAGATTTAATCTTGCAGCCTTTAACTGGAAATACTTTCTTGGATCCAAATCCTTGCTGTACACCCAGTCATTCGTCTCCTGGTTGGCAGTGATATCCCATGCCATGTTCTTTTGTGGGTTAAGCAGCGCTCACTCATGGGGTGCCAGGCCCCAGGGCTCAACAGCCCTGTCTCTGCCTATGTGAGTAGACCAAGAGCCGGAGTACAGAGCACCTCCCTTCTTTACTCTCCTGCCTAAGGAAGTAGCAGAAGCATACATCTTGTCTTCTGCTTAGCTGTGTTTTGTAGGATGACTACCCACCTCTTTCTAGCTGTATTTTAATTGCCTCTACAACCACATGATAAATGCAAAGCTCAGAGAATCCATTCAGGGAGAAAAACAGAGGACTAGCAATAAAGCTGGCATTTTCTAATGTATTCTTCCTCACAGAGTCTTCTGGCGATATACTGGCCTGCATGAACTCATCTTTCAGGGCAGGGGAGATTTGAAAAGATTCAGATCATGCACACCTTATCTGTTATGCAAGTAATAAATATTAATAATAATAAGCAATTGCTTCCTAATGTAATTTAGTTTTTCAAGAAGAGCTCAAAGTAACCTTTCTTTTTCCTAAAGTGGCTATGACACAGGCCCCAATGGGGCTGATAGGGGTTTAATTGTGGTACTAAGTAATTTATCTGATGTAGAACATTAGGAACTGGAGTTAGCTTAGCAGAGTATAACACTGTTTCAAGACCTTTGCTGACATTCAGCTGTTGTGAGAATAATTGTAAGACAGGAAGGTGACTTTTTGCCTTTTAGGTCTAACCTTAACTGTTTTGAGCTCTGGACTTTGTGGGAGGGTGTTACCTTTGAGGTATCCATAGTATTAAAAGCACAAAGCTTTTGGATTGTCTTGGTGACATAGGTTGATTTAAATTTGCAGCGAGTTAATGAATCTCTGCTCAGTAATGATGGTCGTACTTCTGAAGATTTCCATATTGCTATATTCTTCATGATCCCCAGGGAATGAACCATAAGCTGCTTTGTTGCAGAGATGCAACACCTTTAGCATGAATCAGATGGTAATATTTAAATTAATGGCCATGCTAATTCCCTTAAACTCTATCCTATGAAGCAAGGCTCCTGTGGTACCTGCTGGACAGTGATGGAAAATGTCTAATGCGATTCCCCTGTGATGGATTGTTTCTGGCTTCAGCTTCGCAGAATTCGAATGGTGGTCTAACTGTGCAGTTCCAGTTCTGCTAGCTTCATATAGTCAAATCCTCTGGGTCAGGTCCATGGAGAATGACCTGGAGGCTACCTCCATAAACCTCAAGCAACACATTCAGGGACACAGCTGACACCACAAATCACTGAAATAAATGCACCAAAGCAGAAACAATGCCAGCTGCAAAAATGTGTGGTAGGACAGTTTATTCAACAGCTCATAGATTGCAGTTGGATACAAATGTTGAGGAAAGTAGAGACACTCTAATACATATACATATATATAATGCCAGTTATTCTAAACAAGAAGCTTCTAACTCAGGCCACCCAAGCATTTTCCGTGTCCAAGTGTTCTTGCAGAGAGCAGACTTTGATGAGAACACACACATAATTGCATGTTAGAGTGCCTTTGCAGGGTGAGAGCAAAGCTCCATCTAGCACAGTGTCCTACATCTGGTAGGGGCCAGTAGCAAGTTGCCTTTTTTCTGCCTTTTGAAAAGGAGTTAACCAGGTGCTACGTTATATGACATTTGATGCGAGTTTGGGGGAGGATGTGGCCTCCCCCCCGCCTTTGTTTTATACTTTCCTATTCAGCAGAAGTAGCAGAATTGGCCTTTGAAACAGTAAAACCTAGGAGACATGATATCTAGTACTAAAATTGTACTAAAAGTTACTACTTGATCCCTATCTTGAACTAAATTTGGGGCTTGGCTTATATACTGAGCCAGAAATAAGAAAGCATGTGCATGGCCAGTGTATCACGTACCATTCCTTTTAGATTATTAGATAGAGATATCTGACAGGGCCTTCTGATTTAAGGCCATTGACTTTCTCTTCCTTCTCAACATGGGTGCAACAGAGACTAATCAATTAAGTTTTTATATGAACTGGCTTTACATGTCTTTTTATTTCAGTGCATTTCTCTATTAAGATGCAATGTATCAACAAGATAAAATGAAACACCTTTTTTTTTTTTTTTTTTTAATATAGCAAGCAAAGGCAAACATACAGTCAAATCCTCTTCTCCCCCAACCCTGGGAAGGTTGGGAAAGTCTGTGGTAGAGACTTTAAATATCAGTGCAAACACATTCTGGACGTTTTCCAAATATTTAAGTCATTAACTGCTCTGAATTTCTTACCTCTCCCAGAAACTAACACACTTTGCCTGTTGAATGTTATATTGACTTGGTTTTGTGAAGGAGACACTTGACACAATGGCTCCGTTATAGATTAATAGTCACCGAATAACTCTAATTAGGAAAACACTTCTACCTGCTGCAAGTGATATCTAAAAGAAATAAAGCCAGAGCTGTCACCCAGAAGACAAGCCAGTGGAGAAATCCATGGTGCTTATTTTGAGGAAAAACTTTAGAGACTAGAGGGAGTGATTTTATAAACTAGAGACATTGTCAGATCCCTTATCCCATTCTTGGAGAGACAAGACTCTTGTCACAGCAAAGTCACAGGAACTTAGAACTTCTATGTCAAATTAAACATGTGCTTCATTGCTTTGCTGATTGGTGGCCCAAATCCCAGGAATATATAGAAGAAAAAAAAAAAAAAAAGATATTCTGTCCCCATATTCCAGGACACAAGCCATCAAGTATCCCTCTTACAGCCTACTCAGCCCACACAGTTTTGTTGCATCAGCACTCTTTTAAAGGTAGGAAAGCCCATGCTACCAGAACTGTGACCATCTGCGAGGGGACTGAGTGCGATCTGCTGAAACAACTATTGGAGAGCAGGAGGTCAAAGGCAAAAAGAAGTAACACAAATGCTGAGAAAGAGAAAAATGGATTTGTGCTCCCCACTGAGTTGCCAGAAGAGCTTGTCTAGGTGACATGAACAGCAGGTAGAGATGCAGGTCTGGGTTATGCTCATGTCCCACACAACAGAGAGGATTTGCCTATCACATAATTCTCTTCCTGTCTCCTTACGGTTTTTCTCCTGTTTCCCTTTGCCTGGTGGCCAGGAGGTAAGAACCCATGGATGATGAAAGTCGGAAAGAAGCAAAGCCTGTTTGGGTTTTGGGTTTTCTTCTTTCCTGTTATTTCCTGGAGACTGGACTTTGCTCTGTATTTCCTGTGCAGATTGCCTGATGAAATTGGTTTTATTCCTAGGTGTACATGAAGAACTGCTACCTCCGTGTGTGTGTGTGTGTGAATTATGGGGATAAAGGGGATCTGTAAGGCTGAAGATATTTTTTCCCCTATGGTCCAGGTGCTGGATGAAGGGTGAACAGAGAGAGCCGAGGCAGGATTACTATCTTTTAGGTGCTTTACTTTCACTGTGGGCACATGCTTTTCAGACTTACTCTGTGTCCTCTATTTGCTTTCCTGTACCATTAAGACCTCACAACTGCAGAAAAGCCTCCAAAGCAAGGCAGACTCTATCCCCTCTCCCCGCTTTCTTTTTAAATTTAAAAAGTGTCTCCTGAACATTGTCTCTTCTGCTGACAGCTCAGAATTGGATCCTTGGTGAAGTTGTGTGTGTGCGTGTGTGTGTGTGTGTTTTCAAAGTTTGACAGATTAACTTGTGTCTGCATTTTTCAGTCCTAAGGACAAATTGTACAAACTGTAGAGCAAATAATTCTTTCTGTCTTCATAGCCTCGTAAAAGCTTCTAGCTGCCATCACACATTATCCCCCAGACAATGCAAGGATTCCGTTAATGTTTGACCATCAGATTTTTTTGTATTCATGCTTACATGATAGAAAGGTGGAAGAGCACCAGATAAACTGGACTACCAAAAATTAAGGAGGAAACAGACAAGAAGAGTAAATTCTACAACCACATCTTTCATGTAAATATCCAGTCCTTTCTTTAGGGGCACCACAAATCTTGACTGTTTATCAACTTGCTACAAATATAGGCTTTCACTGATAGATGATTACAGTTCAATTTCTGGACTGGCTGAGACTGCTGACCTACACCAGCTGAAAATGTGAACCACCTCTTACTACTGCCTCTGACTCTTTGCACTTCAAGAGGAAAGATCTCCTCTCTGCTGTATTAGTCTCTCAGCCCCATCAATATCCTTATCAGCTACTTCGTCTCTTTGGTCTCCCCATGATTCTCCTTTCATTGCTTTGTGGCCCAGTTTGCAGAACTATTTTTGTTAGCAAACAGTCTTCCACTCCCACATTGCAATGGATTAAGAGCCTGTAATTGCTGTTGCTTTACTCCTCATTAAAGAGCTGGTCAAAGCAGGTTTAATCAAGACAGCAGCAGCTGCCTGTCTACAGAAAGGCTCCCAGTGTTGGCAACAAGCAGTGGGAGTTTTTAAGAATACATCCCCGGTACCTGCGGGGCCTAGGACCTTTCAGGGCAGACCAGATGTGCATAAACAAGCCACTGCTCCCCATTGTGGGATCCTGAGGTGGTGGTTTCCGCTCCCCCCCCCCATACACTTCACTCTCACTCCTGAGATCTCCTTGTGAGTAGATCTCCTTGTCAGCATCACACCACGTGCTCAGTCCAGGCTGTATCAACACACAGCAGACCTGATGCATGCGCTCAGACTCCTCAGACTAGAGACTCGGCCACAAACGCTCCTTCAGACTTTTCTGAAAAAAAAAAAACCCAACTCATTCTAGATATGCAGCTGAAGGATTTTAAAATCTCCTATTTCTCACTTTTGCAGCGAGTTCCTCCTTCGCACGGCTGCTTCCTTGCCTCTGCTGCCAGAGCAGGGAGGGACTGTGCAAGCTTCCCCAGCAGTCTTGCTAGCAGCATTCAACAAATTCCTCTATGGAGAGTCCTTAATAGCAGTCGCCCACAACTCCTCATTGTGCTTGTTCACTCCTCTCCCAGCTGCTGCCAACGCAGAGCCTGCTGACCCACTTCCTCCTTCTTCTTGGGTTAATTCCCAATGCCTCACAAAAATTAGGAAACCAATCTATCCATAGCATTTGCACATAGAAGGGAGCACATCCATGTGAACACACAGCAGGCGCTGAGATTGATGCAACATAACTATAAATGCAATGTAAACACTGAGGCAGCAGATGATTTGATGCTGAACGAGGAAGGTTGTTCAGTTATAACTGAAATGCAATTTGTTAGTCACAATGGTTGCTGTAGCAAGCTCAAATGCAGAGAGAGGCAGGGAATGGGAGAAGAGAAGGGAGAGCTAGTCTGTTTTCCCAGTGATTACTGGCAGGGGGATGTACGCTGAGTGTTCTTCAGCTCCCTCCCTTGCTTGCTCCTTTCCCTGCAAGGACTTTTTGGCAAGTCTTCATAAGGGGGAAGAGAGGGTCAGTTGCAATCAGGATTTGTAACTTTAATTCTTGCCAGTATCTGCATAGTTATTGCTATTGAATGTCTGTCTCCAAAGTAACCCTCAGTTTCTGTGTGGCTCAACATCAAGGTTGCTTGGCCGGCAATACAGTGCCTCAGCCTGGGAGTCCCAGGAATCTTTGTTACTTTTTTTTTTTGGAAGAGCACAGCAAAGAAATTCAAAAGTCTAACCTGTAGAAGGAAACACTGTTTTCACACAATATGCAAATAAACTGTGGAATTCCTCACAGCAAGTCCAGAATATGGCAAGACTCAGTAAGGGAGCAGAATCTGCACTTGTCAGAGACAATCCCACATTTGAGGAGGGGTATTTAGTGTCCTGTTTAAAAACATTGTCTAACTTCAGGACCTATGAACAGACCTGACATGCAGCATCTGTTATCTCACATCCTTCTAAAATGAGGATTCTTGTACTTTTCTTTGGAGCAGAGGACGTATGCTGGGCTGGCTTCAGTGGTTCTTTTGTTTGACACCCCCCTCCCACCTTTCCCCTTAAACAAAAATTTACTATTGCTTCAAATGTTATATTTTTGTAGGAAAAAATGTACTGATGGCATGGCCTGAAAGATCAGTGGTGAATACTCTGCACAGCCCTGTGGAAAGCTAATGTTTAGGGATCAATTAACTTGTCACACCAGAAGCACCATCATTTTCAATGCAGTCATGCCTGATTCACCTCAGTATGAGAGAAGAATCCCATTTCTTAGTGGTGGGAAGCTGACATGGTCCAAATGTTACAGAAAAAGAACATTGAAAAACAGACTCTAGGACTCTGAAGAAAAGCTGCATTTCTTCTATCACTTTTGCATAAACTCATTGCCATGATTTTAATCACAAAAACATAAGTATGTGATGATGCGATTCTTTACTCTCTGATTTCAGTGCTATGCAAAGTCTGTGCTGAGATGTTCGTGTCTCCCTCTGAGTTTCTTGCGACAGCCTGTGACCTGGAAAATTCTGAACAGTCTAGAGGAAGCAGTTGTAGGGTACTACCCTACGCTTTATAATCTGTCATCTGATGATTTTGGAAAGGGCAAGGTGACGACACATTGGAAAGCTCTAACAAGGTGATAAGACATGCCCCAAAACTTCACTTCGGTTTTTGTTATGATTGATTTTCTTCCACAGTAGCAATGTATGCCAATAACAAACTTGTCAAAGCATTGAAAATACCTCAGTAATTGAGACTGCCATGAAAGATTTTTGAGGAGAAGGGAGAAATTTGTTTGGAACAATGGGATCTTAATTTTAAGATTTTTGAAATCAGATTTCTGTAGTTGGACAACCTTCATTACTAGATGTTGCACATGAAGTTATTTTTCTTCCCTAGCCCTATTTATTTTTCTCCCTCCCTCTCTCCCTTCCTGATCTCATTTGCTGATGCAGATCTCAAATCAGCACACATCAGAAGCTCCCTTGAAAGCTAAAGCATATTTTCAGTGTGTGAGTATGTTCTGGTAAACAGCGAGGCATATCTTAAGCAGGGCAGTAGGGAGCATCTCACTCATAAAACTGCTTATAGGAGAAAGTGCTCAAGGGCAAAAGAAGAGACTTGAAGTTAATGACAAATGCAGTAGACAACCAGACTGGGTCCAGAAGAATCCTACCTGTAGACCTTATCTAGATGGATTTCCAAGCTTCTGTGTTCAGGGATGGGAGAGATGCAGCAATTGTCATATAAAAACAGCCAGGTATGCTCAGCTTAATGGGCTTTTTTCTGCACTAACTTATTCTTTATTGGGTTTAAACAAATTGAGCTGACCTTCTCATATGCTACACCTTAGGATGCACCCATTGAAACAGTAAATCAACAAGGGAGAACTGCTCTCTCCAAACAGAGCCCTAATGTTCAGCATTAGAGTTGCAAGTAAACAAAAAAGTTACGCTACATCTAATAGCTGGTAGTTTTCGAAGCAGGATGGAGACTTCAGGAAGGCTGGTTGCCTATAGAGTGAGTAAGGACTATGCGATCAGATCTATTGCACTTACCTGGAAACCCCAACCATTGTCTCCAAAGGGCTGAGGCAAGAGTCATAGGGACCTGTGAATGCTTACAGCTTTAGCCAGCATTGGTGGGGACCTCAGATGCTCAGAATTGGTTCTTGGAATGCTTTGATTATGGTGTTGCACTTGCAGAAAGAGTCCCAAAATAATAAGAAAAGAGACACAAAAATCACACTCATATCACCTACT
The DNA here is from genome assembly GCF_000690835.1 of Fulmarus glacialis. NCBI lineage: Eukaryota > Metazoa > Chordata > Aves > Procellariiformes > Procellariidae > Fulmarus > Fulmarus glacialis. Next base: position 3,900 of record NW_009231085.1, on the reverse strand, counting down.
GTAGATTAAAACTATCCCAGGGCTCTCACCCCCCTGGTGTCTGTGATAAGAGTCATGACCATGACACCTGAATGAGACACCCTAAATGCAGGTGCCGTAGCCCATGTGTCAGAGCTGCTGCAGCCTGACCATTCCCACTGATTTTGCCAGCAGGAACAAAAGTTTGGCTTGTCTCAAAACAACATCAAGGACTACGAAACTCTGGCAGTATCTGATCTGCACTTCCCAACTCCTTGGTCACCTATGGGGGTAGCTGTAATATGACCTGTAAGCACAGACAATACCAGGTTTGCTCTTTCTGTGGGTATGAAACCAGGGCCTGAGGGCCAGAGGTGTAGCACACAATGGTATGGTATCCAGTGTCCACTGGCTGAGGACTTTGGCAAATCTATACCAGGCGCCTCCCATGCAGTTCAGATACAGCCCAAAGGAAAAGTTGCCCTCCTGAGAGATTTATCAATACTAATTAGCCTCTAATGCTTCCATATAACTTAAAGTAGTCAGGAAAGCTCCCACAATGGGGTTGTACAAGCTGAGGGCAGGTCAGACTGCCTATTAAGAGCATTTTAGAAGTATTGTATGTCTAGATGGACTTGCCTCATTCCTCAAGACCTTAACAGTCACTCAAAAAATGGCTTTTAGGGGAGGTAAACCAGGGCTAAATGGCATGATGAATTACATATGACCCAACAGGTCCTTTCAAATTCTAGTATTAACACTATCAGATTTCCAGCCCCACTTGTCAGCTTGGTAGAGTCCTGGAATGTAAAGCCTATGATCTGTGTGGTCCAAGCTCCTGGTCTGGGGTTTCTTTCTAGAATGCTACCTTATCTGCTTACGGCCCTATCTTGACTTGTGATGGATCCAGTGATGGGGCAATGAGGGCCACACTGCCCGGACTTTTGCTGATTAAGGTCTGTAACTGTGCCATTTTGGCTTCAGTCCAGGCCCAATACTCTCCTGGTATTAATCAAATATATTTGAGAGTTCTGCTGGAGGCCATTTCTCTCCTGATATATACCTCCATCACCTAAACTAATCTTGAGTTTTGCTGCAACGAACCAATTCACATTTCTACTTTTCTTACACTTTCAAGGTAACATGCATTTTCACTAACCAGAGCAGCCTCACTGCAGAACCTCAAGGGGTTAAGAGACATTCACAAGGAACTCACTCTTAAAGGCTGATTATTGGGTAAAAACAATGGCTTCAAGAAACATCAAGAGAAGTAGGCACCATTTACTACAGCAATGATTCTGGCTCTCTGCTAGTCAAAACCTTTCTCATTCAGCAACATATAGATCAAACACTTGGTGAATTTCTGACTAAAATGCTGCTAGCTTCTCTCTGGAAGAAACTCTGTCTTGGCTGCAAGTATTGTTTAGATTATGAACACAGCCTGACTTTGAAGCAGTCTACGGTCTTCCTGGTTTGGAAGGATGGGGGTCTAAATATTCTCTAATTAACCTATTAGTTTTAATTGGATACCACAGCCACTTATTTTCTAATCTGGAAAATGAGCAGTCCAGATGCAGAGGCGAGGATTTCTTCCTTCCTTTATTTTTTTTTTTTCTGCTTAGTGAAATGTTTAAATGCCTTGTCAACACAGAAGAAACACAGAAAAAAGTGACACTTGATGAAAGATTAAGGAAAATGGGGAAGATTAACAAAGCTCGATAGCCAGGCAATTAAAATAGAAGTGAAGGATTGTTAGTATTCATTACTAGAAAACACAGGCAGGGAGGACTGTGCAGCTGTTGGAAATCCCCAGTATCTGACTGCAGAGAAGTCATTCCGAAAAATAACTTGCTCTTTTCGCTGGTGAAGTTTCCACTGGCAGTTAAGTGGATTAGCTGCTTTTTGCTGCCTCTTCATCCTTCAAGTCTTATCTGGACTAAAGACTGTTTGAAAGGCCTTTGAAATGTGGCACTACTAGGTTCTTGTCAAGGAAGCTCTTGCTTTCAGGAAGGTGAAATGGCTAATAACTCCCAGCAATAGTGACATGTCCTGATTAAATTAAAGTCCAAGGAGGAACAAGTTGCAGTAGAGATGCCAGACAACAGGTTTTAGAACAGTCAGAAAAGCAAGCAACCAATAGGTAAACATGGGACTTAAGTCTCCCACTGTTCCAGTTTCTCTCTGTTTTCTCTAAAGAGAAGTTATTACAAAAAAGGAAGGAAAAATAAGGAACATACAAGATAATAAAGGGTGAAGTCCACACTTGTGATATTATTTCAAGCTTAAAGGAAGACAAGCTTACTGCAGTCTGCAAACGAAATTTGTGAGAGAGGGAAACCAGGACTGGATTGGAAGGTGATCTCTGCAGCAAGATTGCTCTAAAGCAATTGCAGACACCAGAGAAGAGTCAGATGGTTGCAGGCAGGGACAAGATCCTACACTCAAACAGATCTCAGAACCACAACACACCAGTGGTAACCCACTTCGTTGTTGCATGGGAGAGGAACAGTAATTTCCATCACGAAAGTGCAGAAATGCTGGCACATAATCCAAAGCTAGCGTAAAAACAAGATACCTTGAACATGGGCCTTAGGTGCCTAGGAAACCTTTCAGTATGTCTTGAAAGCAGAGCAACATTGTTTTCGTGCAACATCCCACAAGGTACTGTAAGACAGAAGAAGATTCAGAAAGTTTGAATTGCTTCTTTCTGAGCGAGGAAACCCTATCTGATCTGTTCCTCAAGGACAATTGAAATACATTAATTGATCCTTTGGGCTTTTTTTCTTTTTTTTTCTGAGACAGTAACCAAAATGCAGTCCTGCAGATTCCTGAAAATCTCTGGATGAGGAAAGAGGGATTTTTAATTTTTTTTTTTTCCCCTGGAATAGTCCGGGTATGAAGAGAACAGGAATTTCCACCTAGCATCATCTTTATCCCTAGGACACTAACACCAGTCTTCCTGGCACCCATTTAACTTAAGCAAACTTGTTAATCAAAAAACAAGCTGATAATCACATACAGCACAGAGTGCTAAACACACAGATATGAACGTGGGATAGAAAATGAGCCAGAAAGCAGCGGGAAGTCTCTCCTGCTATAGGATAACTTGGAGCCCTGAACAAACAGCGATAACCACAAAAAAACTTAAGGAATTGCACTGGCTGTATCTGGCCAGATTCTCTGCAGGCAGAGATTAGCTTGGCTCCCCAAGTGCTAGTGGGGGCTGTGGTGTTACACCTGCTGTGAATTACACCTGATCTGCTTCACTGACTGTGCTAAGAAGAGCTTCTTTTCTAGTTCCTTTTGCTAGAAGAGAAACAAAGATATTTTCTTCAGGATATCTTTCCTTCAAGAAGAGTGAGCTGGAGCACGTCTCAAGGAGGAGGGTGTATTTGGGGCTGTGGATGGCAGCTCTGGGCTCTGCAAGAGAGCCCATGTCTCTTCAAATTATTTCCACTCCTTGTGGCTCTGCATGTTTCTTCTGTATCAATGACCTGTTAAACCTCTGGTCCTGAAAATGCCTTGTCTAATGCTTTCTGTGTTACTGCAGTGACAGCCGTTGTGAATGGGCATCAAGTTAAACCCTGGGTGGACTAACTGAGCAGTTTTGCTCACACCAGTGCTGCCAAACTCCTTCCTGCTAAGTGAGGCTCTTGCTTCAAACTTTCCCTAGTTTTTTCACCATTTGTTGCCTCATGACTCTGCTGCTGAGAGAGCACAAATCCTTCCTTGTGCCTTGGGGAAAAAAAAAATTGCAGGAACTGCCCACTTGCCCCTCACTTCCAGTCTTTGAAGTCAGGACCTTTCTGACCATGCTGTCAGTCCCAGCCTAACCCCCACATCCCTGAGCTTTTCCCTCTCTAATTCTGGACTCTTTCAGCCCAAGCATTGATTTGCTTCAGGCTCATCACTTTCATAGAATCATATCATAGAATCATTAAG